>NC_136006.1:23214999-23416486 GCF_048128805.1 Centroberyx gerrardi | reverse complement strand
AGACTGCGGCCTTGCTCCCGGTGAGCACAACGGCTGAGGGCGTCAATGATAATAGAGGGCAGAGAAATAGGCCCATTTGGTGGCCGGTTTTCAAAGGGCCCTGCAGTAGGCACAGGCTAAGCCGTGTATAAAAGGCCTCCCTGCCGCCGCCTCAATTGCTTACGGCCATACCACTCTGAACACGCCCGATCTCGTCCGATCTCGGAAGCTAAGCAGGGTCGGGCCTGGTTAGTACTTGGATGGGAGACCGCCTGGGAATACCAGGTGCTGTAAGCTTTTTCATCTTTCTAGGCAGCAGAGGGCGCTGCTCCCTCTCCGGGGGAGACAGGGGGCCTCCAACAACAGTGCTGGCCAGCGGCAGTGCAGTCACTTTTGCAGAGGAAGTACAAGGACGACATCACGTCCCGTGTGCCAGCAACAGCTGGCTTTCCCTCGGGGAGGCTGCAAACTTATCACAGCATGCATTTGTGTCCCTGCCGTCGCTGAACAGCGCAAATGTAGGGGAGAGAAAAGACTGCGGCCTTGCTCCCGGTGAGCACAACGGCTGAGGGCGTCAATGATAATAGAGGGCAGAGAAATAGGCCCATTTGGTGGCCGGTTTTCAAAAGGCCCTGCAGTAGGCACAGGCTAAGCCGTGTATAAAAGGCCTCCCTGCCGCCGCCTCAATTGCTTACGGCCATACCACTCTGAACACGCCCGATCTCGTCCGATCTCGGAAGCTAAGCAGGGTCGGGCCTGGTTAGTACTTGGATGGGAGACCGCCTGGGAATACCAGGTGCTGTAAGCTTTTTCATCTTTCTAGGCAGCAGAGGGCGCTGCTCCCTCTCCGGGGGAGACAGGGGGCCTCCAACAACAGTGCTGGCCAGCGGCAGTGCAGTCACTTTTGCAGAGGAAGTACAAGGACGACATCACGTCCCGTGTGCCAGCAACAGCTGGCTTTCCCTCGGGGAGGCTGCAAACTTATCACAGCATGCATTTGTGTCCCTGCCGTCGCTGAACAGCGCAAATGTAGGGGAGAGAAAAGACTGCGGCCTTGCTCCCGGTGAGCACAACGGCTGAGGGCGTCAATGATAATAGAGGGCAGAGAAATAGGCCCATTTGGTGGCCGGTTTTCAAAAGGCCCTGCAGTAGGCACAGGCTAAGCCGTGTATAAAAGGCCTCCCTGCCGCCGCCTCAATTGCTTACGGCCATACCACTCTGAACACGCCCGATCTCGTCCGATCTCGGAAGCTAAGCAGGGTCGGGCCTGGTTAGTACTTGGATGGGAGACCGCCTGGGAATACCAGGTGCTGTAAGCTTTTTCATCTTTCTAGGCAGCAGAGGGCGCTGCTCCCTCTCCGGGGGAGACAGGGGGCCTCCAACAACAGTGCTGGCCAGCGGCAGTGCAGTCACTTTTGCAGAGGAAGTACAAGGACGACATCACGTCCCGTGTGCCAGCAACAGCTGGCTTTCCCTCGGGGAGGCTGCAAACTTATCACAGCATGCATTTGTGTCCCTGCCGTCGCTGAACAGCGCAAATGTAGGGGAGAGAAAAGACTGCGGCCTTGCTCCCGGTGAGCACAACGGCTGAGGGCGTCAATGATAATAGAGGGCAGAGAAATAGGCCCATTTGGTGGCCGGTTTTCAAAAGGCCCTGCAGTAGGCACAGGCTAAGCCGTGTATAAAAGGCCTCCCTGCCGCCGCCTCAATTGCTTACGGCCATACCACTCTGAACACGCCCGATCTCGTCCGATCTCGGAAGCTAAGCAGGGTCGGGCCTGGTTAGTACTTGGATGGAAGACCGCCTGGGAATACCAGGTGCTGTAAGCTTTTTCATCTTTCTAGGCAGCAGAGGGCGCTGCTCCCTCTCCGGGGGAGACAGGGGGCCTCCAACAACAGTGCTGGCCAGCGGCAGTGCAGTCACTTTTGCAGAGGAAGTACAAGGACGACATCACGTCCCGTGTGCCAGCAACAGCTGGCTTTCCCTCGGGGAGGCTGCAAACTTATCACAGCATGCATTTGTGTCCCTGCCGTCGCTGAACAGCGCAAATGTAGGGGAGAGAAAAGACTGCGGCCTTGCTCCCGGTGAGCACAACGGCTGAGGGCGTCAATGATAATAGAGGGCAGAGAAATAGGCCCATTTGGTGGCCGGTTTTCAAAAGGCCCTGCAGTAGGCACAGGCTAAGCCGTGTATAAAAGGCCTCCCTGCCGCCGCCTCAATTGCTTACGGCCATACCACTCTGAACACGCCCGATCTCGTCCGATCTCGGAAGCTAAGCAGGGTCGGGCCTGGTTAGTACTTGGATGGGAGACCGCCTGGGAATACCAGGTGCTGTAAGCTTTTTCATCTTTCTAGGCAGCAGAGGGCGCTGCTCCCTCTCCGGGGGAGACAGGGGGCCTCCAACAACAGTGCTGGCCAGCGGCAGTGCAGTCACTTTTGCAGAGGAAGTACAAGGACGACATCACGTCCCGTGTGCCAGCAACAGCTGGCTTTCCCTCGGGGAGGCTGCAAACTTATCACAGCATGCATTTGTGTCCCTGCCGTCGCTGAACAGCGCAAATGTAGGGGAGAGAAAAGACTGCGGCCTTGCTCCCGGTGAGCACAACGGCTGAGGGCGTCAATGATAATAGAGGGCAGAGAAATAGGCCCATTTGGTGGCCGGTTTTCAAAAGGCCCTGCAGTAGGCACAGGCTAAGCCGTGTATAAAAGGCCTCCCTGCCGCCGCCTCAATTGCTTACGGCCATACCACTCTGAACACGCCCGATCTCGTCCGATCTCGGAAGCTAAGCAGGGTCGGGCCTGGTTAGTACTTGGATGGGAGACCGCCTGGGAATACCAGGTGCTGTAAGCTTTTTCATCTTTCTAGGCAGCAGAGGGCGCTGCTCCCTCTCCGGGGGAGACAGGGGGCCTCCAACAACAGTGCTGGCCAGCGGCAGTGCAGTCACTTTTGCAGAGGAAGTACAAGGACGACATCACGTCCCGTGTGCCAGCAACAGCTGGCTTTCCCTCGGGGAGGCTGCAAACTTATCACAGCATGCATTTGTGTCCCTGCCGTCGCTGAACAGCGCAAATGTAGGGGAGAGAAAAGACTGCGGCCTTGCTCCCGGTGAGCACAACGGCTGAGGGCGTCAATGATAATAGAGGGCAGAGAAATAGGCCCATTTGGTGGCCGGTTTTCAAAAGGGCCCTGCAGTAGGCACAGGCTAAGCCGTGTATAAAAGGCCTCCCTGCCGCCGCCTCAATTGCTTACGGCCATACCACTCTGAACACGCCCGATCTCGTCCGATCTCGGAAGCTAAGCAGGGTCGGGCCTGGTTAGTACTTGGATGGGAGACCGCCTGGGAATACCAGGTGCTGTAAGCTTTTTCATCTTTCTAGGCAGCAGAGGGCGCTGCTCCCTCTCCGGGGGAGACAGGGGGCCTCCAACAACAGTGCTGGCCAGCGGCAGTGCAGTCACTTTTGCAGAGGAAGTACAAGGACGACATCACGTCCCGTGTGCCAGCAACAGCTGGCTTTCCCTCGGGGAGGCTGCAAACTTATCACAGCATGCATTTGTGTCCCTGCCGTCGCTGAACAGCGCAAATGTAGGGGAGAGAAAAGACTGCGGCCTTGCTCCCGGTGAGCACAACGGCTGAGGGCGTCAATGATAATAGAGGGCAGAGAAATAGGCCCATTTGGTGGCCGGTTTTCAAAAGGCCCTGCAGTAGGCACAGGCTAAGCCGTGTATAAAAGGCCTCCCTGCCGCCGCCTCAATTGCTTACGGCCATACCACTCTGAACACGCCCGATCTCGTCCGATCTCGGAAGCTAAGCAGGGTCGGGCCTGGTTAGTACTTGGATGGGAGACCGCCTGGGAATACCAGGTGCTGTAAGCTTTTTCATCTTTCTAGGCAGCAGAGGGCGCTGCTCCCTCTCCGGGGGAGACAGGGGGCCTCCAACAACAGTGCTGGCCAGCGGCAGTGCAGTCACTTTTGCAGAGGAAGTACAAGGACGACATCACGTCCCGTGTGCCAGCAACAGCTGGCTTTCCCTCGGGGAGGCTGCAAACTTATCACAGCATGCATTTGTGTCCCTGCCGTCGCTGAACAGCGCAAATGTAGGGGAGAGAAAAGACTGCGGCCTTGCTCCCGGTGAGCACAACGGCTGAGGGCGTCAATGATAATAGAGGGCAGAGAAATAGGCCCATTTGGTGGCCGGTTTTCAAAAGGCCCTGCAGTAGGCACAGGCTAAGCCGTGTATAAAAGGCCTCCCTGCCGCCGCCTCAATTGCTTACGGCCATACCACTCTGAACACGCCCGATCTCGTCCGATCTCGGAAGCTAAGCAGGGTCGGGCCTGGTTAGTACTTGGATGGGAGACCGCCTGGGAATACCAGGTGCTGTAAGCTTTTTCATCTTTCTAGGCAGCAGAGGGCGCTGCTCCCTCTCCGGGGGAGACAGGGGGCCTCCAACAACAGTGCTGGCCAGCGGCAGTGCAGTCACTTTTGCAGAGGAAGTACAAGGACGACATCACGTCCCGTGTGCCAGCAACAGCTGGCTTTCCCTCGGGGAGGCTGCAAACTTATCACAGCATGCATTTGTGTCCCTGCCGTCGCTGAACAGCGCAAATGTAGGGGAGAGAAAAGACTGCGGCCTTGCTCCCGGTGAGCACAACGGCTGAGGGCGTCAATGATAATAGAGGGCAGAGAAATAGGCCCATTTGGTGGCCGGTTTTCAAAGGGCCCTGCAGTAGGCACAGGCTAAGCCGTGTATAAAAGGCCTCCCTGCCGCCGCCTCAATTGCTTACGGCCATACCACTCTGAACACGCCCGATCTCGTCCGATCTCGGAAGCTAAGCAGGGTCGGGCCTGGTTAGTACTTGGATGGGAGACCGCCTGGGAATACCAGGTGCTGTAAGCTTTTTCATCTTTCTAGGCAGCAGAGGGCGCTGCTCCCTCTCCGGGGGAGACAGGGGGCCTCCAACAACAGTGCTGGCCAGCGGCAGTGCAGTCACTTTTGCAGAGGAAGTACAAGGACGACATCACGTCCCGTGTGCCAGCAACAGCTGGCTTTCCCTCGGGGAGGCTGCAAACTTATCACAGCATGCATTTGTGTCCCTGCCGTCGCTGAACAGCGCAAATGTAGGGGAGAGAAAAGACTGCGGCCTTGCTCCCGGTGAGCACAACGGCTGAGGGCGTCAATGATAATAGAGGGCAGAGAAATAGGCCCATTTGGTGGCCGGTTTTCAAAAGGCCCTGCAGTAGGCACAGGCTAAGCCGTGTATAAAAGGCCTCCCTGCCGCCGCCTCAATTGCTTACGGCCATACCACTCTGAACACGCCCGATCTCGTCCGATCTCGGAAGCTAAGCAGGGTCGGGCCTGGTTAGTACTTGGATGGGAGACCGCCTGGGAATACCAGGTGCTGTAAGCTTTTTCATCTTTCTAGGCAGCAGAGGGCGCTGCTCCCTCTCCGGGGGAGACAGGGGGCCTCCAACAACAGTGCTGGCCAGCGGCAGTGCAGTCACTTTTGCAGAGGAAGTACAAGGACGACATCACGTCCCGTGTGCCAGCAACAGCTGGCTTTCCCTCGGGGAGGCTGCAAACTTATCACAGCATGCATTTGTGTCCCTGCCGTCGCTGAACAGCGCAAATGTAGGGGAGAGAAAAGACTGCGGCCTTGCTCCCGGTGAGCACAACGGCTGAGGGCGTCAATGATAATAGAGGGCAGAGAAATAGGCCCATTTGGTGGCCGGTTTTCAAAAGGCCCTGCAGTAGGCACAGGCTAAGCCGTGTATAAAAGGCCTCCCTGCCGCCGCCTCAATTGCTTACGGCCATACCACTCTGAACACGCCCGATCTCGTCCGATCTCGGAAGCTAAGCAGGGTCGGGCCTGGTTAGTACTTGGATGGGAGACCGCCTGGGAATACCAGGTGCTGTAAGCTTTTTCATCTTTCTAGGCAGCAGAGGGCGCTGCTCCCTCTCCGGGGGAGACAGGGGGCCTCCAACAACAGTGCTGGCCAGCGGCAGTGCAGTCACTTTTGCAGAGGAAGTACAAGGACGACATCACGTCCCGTGTGCCAGCAACAGCTGGCTTTCCCTCGGGGAGGCTGCAAACTTATCACAGCATGCATTTGTGTCCCTGCCGTCGCTGAACAGCGCAAATGTAGGGGAGAGAAAAGACTGCGGCCTTGCTCCCGGTGAGCACAACGGCTGAGGGCGTCAATGATAATAGAGGGCAGAGAAATAGGCCCATTTGGTGGCCGGTTTTCAAAAGGCCCTGCAGTAGGCACAGGCTAAGCCGTGTATAAAAGGCCTCCCTGCCGCCGCCTCAATTGCTTACGGCCATACCACTCTGAACACGCCCGATCTCGTCCGATCTCGGAAGCTAAGCAGGGTCGGGCCTGGTTAGTACTTGGATGGAGACCGCCTGGGAATACCAGGTGCTGTAAGCTTTTTCATCTTTCTAGGCAGCAGAGGGCGCTGCTCCCTCTCCGGGGGAGACAGGGGGCCTCCAACAACAGTGCTGGCCAGCGGCAGTGCAGTCACTTTTGCAGAGGAAGTACAAGGACGACATCACGTCCCGTGTGCCAGCAACAGCTGGCTTTCCCTCGGGGAGGCTGCAAACTTATCACAGCATGCATTTGTGTCCCTGCCGTCGCTGAACAGCGCAAATGTAGGGGAGAGAAAAGACTGCGGCCTTGCTCCCGGTGAGCACAACGGCTGAGGGCGTCAATGATAATAGAGGGCAGAGAAATAGGCCCATTTGGTGGCCGGTTTTCAAAAGGCCCTGCAGTAGGCACAGGCTAAGCCGTGTATAAAAGGCCTCCCTGCCGCCGCCTCAATTGCTTACGGCCATACCACTCTGAACACGCCCGATCTCGTCCGATCTCGGAAGCTAAGCAGGGTCGGGCCTGGTTAGTACTTGGATGGGAGACCGCCTGGGAATACCAGGTGCTGTAAGCTTTTTCATCTTTCTAGGCAGCAGAGGGCGCTGCTCCCTCTCCGGGGGAGACAGGGGGCCTCCAACAACAGTGCTGGCCAGCGGCAGTGCAGTCACTTTTGCAGAGGAAGTACAAGGACGACATCACGTCCCGTGTGCCAGCAACAGCTGGCTTTCCCTCGGGGAGGCTGCAAACTTATCACAGCATGCATTTGTGTCCCTGCCGTCGCTGAACAGCGCAAATGTAGGGGAGAGAAAAGACTGCGGCCTTGCTCCCGGTGAGCACAACGGCTGAGGGCGTCAATGATAATAGAGGGCAGAGAAATAGGCCCATTTGGTGGCCGGTTTTCAAAAGGCCCTGCAGTAGGCACAGGCTAAGCCGTGTATAAAAGGCCTCCCTGCCGCCGCCTCAATTGCTTACGGCCATACCACTCTGAACACGCCCGATCTCGTCCGATCTCGGAAGCTAAGCAGGGTCGGGCCTGGTTAGTACTTGGATGGGAGACCGCCTGGGAATACCAGGTGCTGTAAGCTTTTTCATCTTTCTAGGCAGCAGAGGGCGCTGCTCCCTCTCCGGGGGAGACAGGGGGCCTCCAACAACAGTGCTGGCCAGCGGCAGTGCAGTCACTTTTGCAGAGGAAGTACAAGGACGACATCACGTCCCGTGTGCCAGCAACAGCTGGCTTTCCCTCGGGGAGGCTGCAAACTTATCACAGCATGCATTTGTGTCCCTGCCGTCGCTGAACAGCGCAAATGTAGGGGAGAGAAAAGACTGCGGCCTTGCTCCCGGTGAGCACAACGGCTGAGGGCGTCAATGATAATAGAGGGCAGAGAAATAGGCCCATTTGGTGGCCGGTTTTCAAAGGGCCCTGCAGTAGGCACAGGCTAAGCCGTGTATAAAAGGCCTCCCTGCCGCCGCCTCAATTGCTTACGGCCATACCACTCTGAACACGCCCGATCTCGTCCGATCTCGGAAGCTAAGCAGGGTCGGGCCTGGTTAGTACTTGGATGGGAGACCGCCTGGGAATACCAGGTGCTGTAAGCTTTTTCATCTTTCTAGGCAGCAGAGGGCGCTGCTCCCTCTCCGGGGGAGACAGGGGGCCTCCAACAACAGTGCTGGCCAGCGGCAGTGCAGTCACTTTTGCAGAGGAAGTACAAGGACGACATCACGTCCCGTGTGCCAGCAACAGCTGGCTTTCCCTCGGGGAGGCTGCAAACTTATCACAGCATGCATTTGTGTCCCTGCCGTCGCTGAACAGCGCAAATGTAGGGGAGAGAAAAGACTGCGGCCTTGCTCCCGGTGAGCACAACGGCTGAGGGCGTCAATGATAATAGAGGGCAGAGAAATAGGCCCATTTGGTGGCCGGTTTTCAAAAGGCCCTGCAGTAGGCACAGGCTAAGCCGTGTATAAAAGGCCTCCCTGCCGCCGCCTCAATTGCTTACGGCCATACCACTCTGAACACGCCCGATCTCGTCCGATCTCGGAAGCTAAGCAGGGTCGGGCCTGGTTAGTACTTGGATGGGAGACCGCCTGGGAATACCAGGTGCTGTAAGCTTTTTCATCTTTCTAGGCAGCAGAGGGCGCTGCTCCCTCTCCGGGGGAGACAGGGGGCCTCCAACAACAGTGCTGGCCAGCGGCAGTGCAGTCACTTTTGCAGAGGAAGTACAAGGACGACATCACGTCCCGTGTGCCAGCAACAGCTGGCTTTCCCTCGGGGAGGCTGCAAACTTATCACAGCATGCATTTGTGTCCCTGCCGTCGCTGAACAGCGCAAATGTAGGGGAGAGAAAAGACTGCGGCCTTGCTCCCGGTGAGCACAACGGCTGAGGGCGTCAATGATAATAGAGGGCAGAGAAATAGGCCCATTTGGTGGCCGGTTTTCAAAAGGCCCTGCAGTAGGCACAGGCTAAGCCGTGTATAAAAGGCCTCCCTGCCGCCGCCTCAATTGCTTACGGCCATACCACTCTGAACACGCCCGATCTCGTCCGATCTCGGAAGCTAAGCAGGGTCGGGCCTGGTTAGTACTTGGATGGGAGACCGCCTGGGAATACCAGGTGCTGTAAGCTTTTTCATCTTTCTAGGCAGCAGAGGGCGCTGCTCCCTCTCCGGGGGAGACAGGGGGCCTCCAACAACAGTGCTGGCCAGCGGCAGTGCAGTCACTTTTGCAGAGGAAGTACAAGGACGACATCACGTCCCGTGTGCCAGCAACAGCTGGCTTTCCCTCGGGGAGGCTGCAAACTTATCACAGCATGCATTTGTGTCCCTGCCGTCGCTGAACAGCGCAAATGTAGGGGAGAGAAAAGACTGCGGCCTTGCTCCCGGTGAGCACAACGGCTGAGGGCGTCAATGATAATAGAGGGCAGAGAAATAGGCCCATTTGGTGGCCGGTTTTCAAAAGGCCCTGCAGTAGGCACAGGCTAAGCCGTGTATAAAAGGCCTCCCTGCCGCCGCCTCAATTGCTTACGGCCATACCACTCTGAACACGCCCGATCTCGTCCGATCTCGGAAGCTAAGCAGGGTCGGGCCTGGTTAGTACTTGGATGGGAGACCGCCTGGGAATACCAGGTGCTGTAAGCTTTTTCATCTTTCTAGGCAGCAGAGGGCGCTGCTCCCTCTCCGGGGGAGACAGGGGGCCTCCAACAACAGTGCTGGCCAGCGGCAGTGCAGTCACTTTTGCAGAGGAAGTACAAGGACGACATCACGTCCCGTGTGCCAGCAACAGCTGGCTTTCCCTCGGGGAGGCTGCAAACTTATCACAGCATGCATTTGTGTCCCTGCCGTCGCTGAACAGCGCAAATGTAGGGGAGAGAAAAGACTGCGGCCTTGCTCCCGGTGAGCACAACGGCTGAGGGCGTCAATGATAATAGAGGGCAGAGAAATAGGCCCATTTGGTGGCCGGTTTTCAAAGGGCCCTGCAGTAGGCACAGGCTAAGCCGTGTATAAAAGGCCTCCCTGCCGCCGCCTCAATTGCTTACGGCCATACCACTCTGAACACGCCCGATCTCGTCCGATCTCGGAAGCTAAGCAGGGTCGGGCCTGGTTAGTACTTGGATGGGAGACCGCCTGGGAATACCAGGTGCTGTAAGCTTTTTCATCTTTCTAGGCAGCAGAGGGCGCTGCTCCCTCTCCGGGGGAGACAGGGGGCCTCCAACAACAGTGCTGGCCAGCGGCAGTGCAGTCACTTTTGCAGAGGAAGTACAAGGACGACATCACGTCCCGTGTGCCAGCAACAGCTGGCTTTCCCTCGGGGAGGCTGCAAACTTATCACAGCATGCATTTGTGTCCCTGCCGTCGCTGAACAGCGCAAATGTAGGGGAGAGAAAAGACTGCGGCCTTGCTCCCGGTGAGCACAACGGCTGAGGGCGTCAATGATAATAGAGGGCAGAGAAATAGGCCCATTTGGTGGCCGGTTTTCAAAGGGCCCTGCAGTAGGCACAGGCTAAGCCGTGTATAAAAGGCCTCCCTGCCGCCGCCTCAATTGCTTACGGCCATACCACTCTGAACACGCCCGATCTCGTCCGATCTCGGAAGCTAAGCAGGGTCGGGCCTGGTTAGTACTTGGATGGGAGACCGCCTGGGAATACCAGGTGCTGTAAGCTTTTTCATCTTTCTAGGCAGCAGAGGGCGCTGCTCCCTCTCCGGGGGAGACAGGGGGCCTCCAACAACAGTGCTGGCCAGCGGCAGTGCAGTCACTTTTGCAGAGGAAGTACAAGGACGACATCACGTCCCGTGTGCCAGCAACAGCTGGCTTTCCCTCGGGGAGGCTGCAAACTTATCACAGCATGCATTTGTGTCCCTGCCGTCGCTGAACAGCGCAAATGTAGGGGAGAGAAAAGACTGCGGCCTTGCTCCCGGTGAGCACAACGGCTGAGGGCGTCAATGATAATAGAGGGCAGAGAAATAGGCCCATTTGGTGGCCGGTTTTCAAAGGGCCCTGCAGTAGGCACAGGCTAAGCCGTGTATAAAAGGCCTCCCTGCCGCCGCCTCAATTGCTTACGGCCATACCACTCTGAACACGCCCGATCTCGTCCGATCTCGGAAGCTAAGCAGGGTCGGGCCTGGTTAGTACTTGGATGGGAGACCGCCTGGGAATACCAGGTGCTGTAAGCTTTTTCATCTTTCTAGGCAGCAGAGGGCGCTGCTCCCTCTCCGGGGGAGACAGGGGGCCTCCAACAACAGTGCTGGCCAGCGGCAGTGCAGTCACTTTTGCAGAGGAAGTACAAGGACGACATCACGTCCCGTGTGCCAGCAACAGCTGGCTTTCCCTCGGGGAGGCTGCAAACTTATCACAGCATGCATTTGTGTCCCTGCCGTCGCTGAACAGCGCAAATGTAGGGGAGAGAAAAGACTGCGGCCTTGCTCCCGGTGAGCACAACGGCTGAGGGCGTCAATGATAATAGAGGGCAGAGAAATAGGCCCATTTGGTGGCCGGTTTTCAAAGGGCCCTGCAGTAGGCACAGGCTAAGCCGTGTATAAAAGGCCTCCCTGCCGCCGCCTCAATTGCTTACGGCCATACCACTCTGAACACGCCCGATCTCGTCCGATCTCGGAAGCTAAGCAGGGTCGGGCCTGGTTAGTACTTGGATGGGAGACCGCCTGGGAATACCAGGTGCTGTAAGCTTTTTCATCTTTCTAGGCAGCAGAGGGCGCTGCTCCCTCTCCGGGGGAGACAGGGGGCCTCCAACAACAGTGCTGGCCAGCGGCAGTGCAGTCACTTTTGCAGAGGAAGTACAAGGACGACATCACGTCCCGTGTGCCAGCAACAGCTGGCTTTCCCTCGGGGAGGCTGCAAACTTATCACAGCATGCATTTGTGTCCCTGCCGTCGCTGAACAGCGCAAATGTAGGGGAGAGAAAAGACTGCGGCCTTGCTCCCGGTGAGCACAACGGCTGAGGGCGTCAATGATAATAGAGGGCAGAGAAATAGGCCCATTTGGTGGCCGGTTTTCAAAAGGCCCTGCAGTAGGCACAGGCTAAGCCGTGTATAAAAGGCCTCCCTGCCGCCGCCTCAATTGCTTACGGCCATACCACTCTGAACACGGCCGATCTCGTCCGATCTCGGAAGCTAAGCAGGGTCGGGCCTGGTTAGTACTTGGATGGGAGACCGCCTGGGAATACCAGGTGCTGTAAGCTTTTTCATCTTTCTAGGCAGCAGAGGGCGCTGCTCCCTCTCCGGGGGAGACAGGGGGCCTCCAACAACAGTGCTGGCCAGCGGCAGTGCAGTCACTTTTGCAGAGGAAGTACAAGGACGACATCACGTCCCGTGTGCCAGCAACAGCTGGCTTTCCCTCGGGGAGGCTGCAAACTTATCACAGCATGCATTTGTGTCCCTGCCGTCGCTGAACAGCGCAAATGTAGGGGAGAGAAAAGACTGCGGCCTTGCTCCCGGTGAGCACAACGGCTGAGGGCGTCAATGATAATAGAGGGCAGAGAAATAGGCCCATTTGGTGGCCGGTTTTCAAAGGGCCCTGCAGTAGGCACAGGCTAAGCCGTGTATAAAAGGCCTCCCTGCCGCCGCCTCAATTGCTTACGGCCATACCACTCTGAACACGCCCGATCTCGTCCGATCTCGGAAGCTAAGCAGGGTCGGGCCTGGTTAGTACTTGGATGGGAGACCGCCTGGGAATACCAGGTGCTGTAAGCTTTTTCATCTTTCTAGGCAGCAGAGGGCGCTGCTCCCTCTCCGGGGGAGACAGGGGGCCTCCAACAACAGTGCTGGCCAGCGGCAGTGCAGTCACTTTTGCAGAGGAAGTACAAGGACGACATCACGTCCCGTGTGCCAGCAACAGCTGGCTTTCCCTCGGGGAGGCTGCAAACTTATCACAGCATGCATTTGTGTCCCTGCCGTCGCTGAACAGCGCAAATGTAGGGGAGAGAAAAGACTGCGGCCTTGCTCCCGGTGAGCACAACGGCTGAGGGCGTCAATGATAATAGAGGGCAGAGAAATAGGCCCATTTGGTGGCCGGTTTTCAAAGGGCCCTGCAGTAGGCACAGGCTAAGCCGTGTATAAAAGGCCTCCCTGCCGCCGCCTCAATTGCTTACGGCCATACCACTCTGAACACGCCCGATCTCGTCCGATCTCGGAAGCTAAGCAGGGTCGGGCCTGGTTAGTACTTGGATGGGAGACCGCCTGGGAATACCAGGTGCTGTAAGCTTTTTCATCTTTCTAGGCAGCAGAGGGCGCTGCTCCCTCTCCGGGGGAGACAGGGGGCCTCCAACAACAGTGCTGGCCAGCGGCAGTGCAGTCACTTTTGCAGAGGAAGTACAAGGACGACATCACGTCCCGTGTGCCAGCAACAGCTGGCTTTCCCTCGGGGAGGCTGCAAACTTATCACAGCATGCATTTGTGTCCCTGCCGTCGCTGAACAGCGCAAATGTAGGGGAGAGAAAAGACTGCGGCCTTGCTCCCGGTGAGCACAACGGCTGAGGGCGTCAATGATAATAGAGGGCAGAGAAATAGGCCCATTTGGTGGCCGGTTTTCAAAGGGCCCTGCAGTAGGCACAGGCTAAGCCGTGTATAAAAGGCCTCCCTGCCGCCGCCTCAATTGCTTACGGCCATACCACTCTGAACACGCCCGATCTCGTCCGATCTCGGAAGCTAAGCAGGGTCGGGCCTGGTTAGTACTTGGATGGGAGACCGCCTGGGAATACCAGGTGCTGTAAGCTTTTTCATCTTTCTAGGCAGCAGAGGGCGCTGCTCCCTCTCCGGGGGAGACAGGGGGCCTCCAACAACAGTGCTGGCCAGCGGCAGTGCAGTCACTTTTGCAGAGGAAGTACAAGGACGACATCACGTCCCGTGTGCCAGCAACAGCTGGCTTTCCCTCGGGGAGGCTGCAAACTTATCACAGCATGCATTTGTGTCCCTGCCGTCGCTGAACAGCGCAAATGTAGGGGAGAGAAAAGACTGCGGCCTTGCTCCCGGTGAGCACAACGGCTGAGGGCGTCAATGATAATAGAGGGCAGAGAAATAGGCCCATTTGGTGGCCGGTTTTCAAAGGGCCCTGCAGTAGGCACAGGCTAAGCCGTGTATAAAAGGCCTCCCTGCCGCCGCCTCAATTGCTTACGGCCATACCACTCTGAACACGCCCGATCTCGTCCGATCTCGGAAGCTAAGCAGGGTCGGGCCTGGTTAGTACTTGGATGGGAGACCGCCTGGGAATACCAGGTGCTGTAAGCTTTTTCATCTTTCTAGGCAGCAGAGGGCGCTGCTCCCTCTCCGGGGGAGACAGGGGGCCTCCAACAACAGTGCTGGCCAGCGGCAGTGCAGTCACTTTTGCAGAGGAAGTACAAGGACGACATCACGTCCCGTGTGCCAGCAACAGCTGGCTTTCCCTCGGGGAGGCTGCAAACTTATCACAGCATGCATTTGTGTCCCTGCCGTCGCTGAACAGCGCAAATGTAGGGGAGAGAAAAGACTGCGGCCTTGCTCCCGGTGAGCACAACGGCTGAGGGCGTCAATGATAATAGAGGGCAGAGAAATAGGCCCATTTGGTGGCCGGTTTTCAAAGGGCCCTGCAGTAGGCACAGGCTAAGCCGTGTATAAAAGGCCTCCCTGCCGCCGCCTCAATTGCTTACGGCCATACCACTCTGAACACGCCCGATCTCGTCCGATCTCGGAAGCTAAGCAGGGTCGGGCCTGGTTAGTACTTGGATGGGAGACCGCCTGGGAATACCAGGTGCTGTAAGCTTTTTCATCTTTCTAGGCAGCAGAGGGCGCTGCTCCCTCTCCGGGGGAGACAGGGGGCCTCCAACAACAGTGCTGGCCAGCGGCAGTGCAGTCACTTTTGCAGAGGAAGTACAAGGACGACATCACGTCCCGTGTGCCAGCAACAGCTGGCTTTCCCTCGGGGAGGCTGCAAACTTATCACAGCATGCATTTGTGTCCCTGCCGTCGCTGAACAGCGCAAATGTAGGGGAGAGAAAAGACTGCGGCCTTGCTCCCGGTGAGCACAACGGCTGAGGGCGTCAATGATAATAGAGGGCAGAGAAATAGGCCCATTTGGTGGCCGGTTTTCAAAGGGCCCTGCAGTAGGCACAGGCTAAGCCGTGTATAAAAGGCCTCCCTGCCGCCGCCTCAATTGCTTACGGCCATACCACTCTGAACACGCCCGATCTCGTCCGATCTCGGAAGCTAAGCAGGGTCGGGCCTGGTTAGTACTTGGATGGGAGACCGCCTGGGAATACCAGGTGCTGTAAGCTTTTTCATCTTTCTAGGCAGCAGAGGGCGCTGCTCCCTCTCCGGGGGAGACAGGGGGCCTCCAACAACAGTGCTGGCCAGCGGCAGTGCAGTCACTTTTGCAGAGGAAGTACAAGGACGACATCACGTCCCGTGTGCCAGCAACAGCTGGCTTTCCCTCGGGGAGGCTGCAAACTTATCACAGCATGCATTTGTGTCCCTGCCGTCGCTGAACAGCGCAAATGTAGGGGAGAGAAAAGACTGCGGCCTTGCTCCCGGTGAGCACAACGGCTGAGGGCGTCAATGATAATAGAGGGCAGAGAAAAAGGCCCATTTGGTGGCCGGTTTTCAAAGGGCCCTGCAGTAGGCACAGGCTAAGCCGTGTATAAAAGGCCTCCCTGCCGCCGCCTCAATTGCTTACGGCCATACCACTCTGAACACGCCCGATCTCGTCCGATCTCGGAAGCTAAGCAGGGTCGGGCCTGGTTAGTACTTGGATGGGAGACCGCCTGGGAATACCAGGTGCTGTAAGCTTTTTCATCTTTCTAGGCAGCAGAGGGCGCTGCTCCCTCTCCGGGGGAGACAGGGGGCCTCCAACAACAGTGCTGGCCAGCGGCAGTGCAGTCACTTTTGCAGAGGAAGTACAAGGACGACATCACGTCCCGTGTGCCAGCAACAGCTGGCTTTCCCTCGGGGAGGCTGCAAACTTATCACAGCATGCATTTGTGTCCCTGCCGTCGCTGAACAGCGCAAATGTAGGGGAGAGAAAAGACTGCGGCCTTGCTCCCGGTGAGCACAACGGCTGAGGGCGTCAATGATAATAGAGGGCAGAGAAATAGGCCCATTTGGTGGCCGGTTTTCAAAAGGCCCTGCAGTAGGCACAGGCTAAGCCGTGTATAAAAGGCCTCCCTGCCGCCGCCTCAATTGCTTACGGCCATACCACTCTGAACACGCCCGATCTCGTCCGATCTCGGAAGCTAAGCAGGGTCGGGCCTGGTTAGTACTTGGATGGGAGACCGCCTGGGAATACCAGGTGCTGTAAGCTTTTTCATCTTTCTAGGCAGCAGAGGGCGCTGCTCCCTCTCCGGGGGAGACAGGGGGCCTCCAACAACAGTGCTGGCCAGCGGCAGTGCAGTCACTTTTGCAGAGGAAGTACAAGGACGACATCACGTCCCGTGTGCCAGCAACAGCTGGCTTTCCCTCGGGGAGGCTGCAAACTTATCACAGCATGCATTTGTGTCCCTGCCGTCGCTGAACAGCGCAAATGTAGGGGAGAGAAAAGACTGCGGCCTTGCTCCCGGTGAGCACAACGGCTGAGGGCGTCAATGATAATAGAGGGCAGAGAAATAGGCCCATTTGGTGGCCGGTTTTCAAAGGGCCCTGCAGTAGGCACAGGCTAAGCCGTGTATAAAAGGCCTCCCTGCCGCCGCCTCAATTGCTTACGGCCATACCACTCTGAACACGCCCGATCTCGTCCGATCTCGGAAGCTAAGCAGGGTCGGGCCTGGTTAGTACTTGGATGGGAGACCGCCTGGGAATACCAGGTGCTGTAAGCTTTTTCATCTTTCTAGGCAGCAGAGGGCGCTGCTCCCTCTCCGGGGGAGACAGGGGGCCTCCAACAACAGTGCTGGCCAGCGGCAGTGCAGTCACTTTTGCAGAGGAAGTACAAGGACGACATCACGTCCCGTGTGCCAGCAACAGCTGGCTTTCCCTCGGGGAGGCTGCAAACTTATCACAGCATGCATTTGTGTCCCTGCCGTCGCTGAACAGCGCAAATGTAGGGGAGAGAAAAGATTGCGGCCTTGCTCCCGGTGAGCACAACGGCTGAGGGCGTCAATGATAATAGAGGGCAGAGAAATAGGCCCATTTGGTGGCCGGTTTTCAAAAGGCCCTGCAGTAGGCACAGGCTAAGCCGTGTATAAAAGGCCTCCCTGCCGCCGCCTCAATTGCTTACGGCCATACCACTCTGAACACGCCCGATCTCGTCCGATCTCGGAAGCTAAGCAGGGTCGGGCCTGGTTAGTACTTGGATGGGAGACCGCCTGGGAATACCAGGTGCTGTAAGCTTTTTCATCTTTCTAGGCAGCAGAGGGCGCTGCTCCCTCTCCGGGGGAGACAGGGGGCCTCCAACAACAGTGCTGGCCAGCGGCAGTGCAGTCACTTTTGCAGAGGAAGTACAAGGACGACATCACGTCCCGTGTGCCAGCAACAGCTGGCTTTCCCTCGGGGAGGCTGCAAACTTATCACAGCATGCATTTGTGTCCCTGCCGTCGCTGAACAGCGCAAATGTAGGGGAGAGAAAAGACTGCGGCCTTGCTCCCGGTGAGCACAACGGCTGAGGGCGTCAATGATAATAGAGGGCAGAGAAATAGGCCCATTTGGTGGCCGGTTTTCAAAAGGCCCTGCAGTAGGCACAGGCTAAGCCGTGTATAAAAGGCCTCCCTGCCGCCGCCTCAATTGCTTACGGCCATACCACTCTGAACACGCCCGATCTCGTCCGATCTCGGAAGCTAAGCAGGGTCGGGCCTGGTTAGTACTTGGATGGAAGACCGCCTGGGAATACCAGGTGCTGTAAGCTTTTTCATCTTTCTAGGCAGCAGAGGGCGCTGCTCCCTCTCCGGGGGAGACAGGGGGCCTCCAACAACAGTGCTGGCCAGCGGCAGTGCAGTCACTTTTGCAGAGGAAGTACAAGGACGACATCACGTCCCGTGTGCCAGCAACAGCTGGCTTTCCCTCGGGGAGGCTGCAAACTTATCACAGCATGCATTTGTGTCCCTGCCGTCGCTGAACAGCGCAAATGTAGGGGAGAGAAAAGACTGCGGCCTTGCTCCCGGTGAGCACAACGGCTGAGGGCGTCAATGATAATAGAGGGCAGAGAAATAGGCCCATTTGGTGGCCGGTTTTCAAAAGGCCCTGCAGTAGGCACAGGCTAAGCCGTGTATAAAAGGCCTCCCTGCCGCCGCCTCAATTGCTTACGGCCATACCACTCTGAACACGCCCGATCTCGTCCGATCTCGGAAGCTAAGCAGGGTCGGGCCTGGTTAGTACTTGGATGGGAGACCGCCTGGGAATACCAGGTGCTGTAAGCTTTTTCATCTTTCTAGGCAGCAGAGGGCGCTGCTCCCTCTCCGGGGGAGACAGGGGGCCTCCAACAACAGTGCTGGCCAGCGGCAGTGCAGTCACTTTTGCAGAGGAAGTACAAGGACGACATCACGTCCCGTGTGCCAGCAACAGCTGGCTTTCCCTCGGGGAGGCTGCAAACTTATCACAGCATGCATTTGTGTCCCTGCCGTCGCTGAACAGCGCAAATGTAGGGGAGAGAAAAGACTGCGGCCTTGCTCCCGGTGAGCACAACGGCTGAGGGCGTCAATGATAATAGAGGGCAGAGAAATAGGCCCATTTGGTGGCCGGTTTTCAAAGGGCCCTGCAGTAGGCACAGGCTAAGCCGTGTATAAAAGGCCTCCCTGCCGCCGCCTCAATTGCTTACGGCCATACCACTCTGAACACGCCCGATCTCGTCCGATCTCGGAAGCTAAGCAGGGTCGGGCCTGGTTAGTACTTGGATGGGAGACCGCCTGGGAATACCAGGTGCTGTAAGCTTTTTCATCTTTCTAGGCAGCAGAGGGCGCTGCTCCCTCTCCGGGGGAGACAGGGGGCCTCCAACAACAGTGCTGGCCAGCGGCAGTGCAGTCACTTTTGCAGAGGAAGTACAAGGACGACATCACGTCCCGTGTGCCAGCAACAGCTGGCTTTCCCTCGGGGAGGCTGCAAACTTATCACAGCATGCATTTGTGTCCCTGCCGTCGCTGAACAGCGCAAATGTAGGGGAGAGAAAAGACTGCGGCCTTGCTCCCGGTGAGCACAACGGCTGAGGGCGTCAATGATAATAGAGGGCAGAGAAATAGGCCCATTTGGTGGCCGGTTTTCAAAAGGCCCTGCAGTAGGCACAGGCTAAGCCGTGTATAAAAGGCCTCCCTGCCGCCGCCTCAATTGCTTACGGCCATACCACTCTGAACACGCCCGATCTCGTCTGATCTCGGAAGCTAAGCAGGGTCGGGCCTGGTTAGTACTTGGATGGGAGACCGCCTGGGAATACCAGGTGCTGTAAGCTTTTTCATCTTTCTAGGCAGCAGAGGGCGCTGCTCCCTCTCCGGGGGAGACAGGGGGCCTCCAACAACAGTGCTGGCCAGCGGCAGTGCAGTCACTTTTGCAGAGGAAGTACAAGGACGACATCACGTCCCGTGTGCCAGCAACAGCTGGCTTTCCCTCGGGGAGGCTGCAAACTTATCACAGCATGCATTTGTGTCCCTGCCGTCGCTGAACAGCGCAAATGTAGGGGAGAGAAAAGATTGCGGCCTTGCTCCCGGTGAGCACAACGGCTGAGGGCGTCAATGATAATAGAGGGCAGAGAAATAGGCCCATTTGGTGGCCGGTTTTCAAAAGGCCCTGCAGTAGGCACAGGCTAAGCCGTGTATAAAAGGCCTCCCTGCCGTCGCCTCAATTGCTTACGGCCATACCACTCTGAACACGCCCGATCTCGTCCGATCTCGGAAGCTAAGCAGGGTCGGGCCTGGTTAGTACTTGGATGGGAGACCGCCTGGGAATACCAGGTGCTGTAAGCTTTTTCATCTTTCTAGGCAGCAGAGGGCGCTGCTCCCTCTCCGGGGGAGACAGGGGGCCTCCAACAACAGTGCTGGCCAGCGGCAGTGCAGTCACTTTTGCAGAGGAAGTACAAGGACGACATCACGTCCCGTGTGCCAGCAACAGCTGGCTTTCCCTCGGGGAGGCTGCAAACTTATCACAGCATGCATTTGTGTCCCTGCCGTCGCTGAACAGCGTAAATGTAGGGGAGAGAAAAGATTGCGGCCTTGCTCCCGGTGAGCACAACGGCTGAGGGCGTCAATGATAATAGAGGGCAGAGAAATAGGCCCATTTGGTGGCCGGTTTTCAAAAGGCCCTGCAGTAGGCACAGGCTAAGCCGTGTATAAAAGGCCTCCCTGCCGCCGCCTCAATTGCTTACGGCCATACCACTCTGAACACGCCCGATCTCGTCCGATCTCGGAAGCTAAGCAGGGTCGGGCCTGGTTAGTACTTGGATGGGAGACCGCCTGGGAATACCAGGTGCTGTAAGCTTTTTCATCTTTCTAGGCAGCAGAGGGCGCTGCTCCCTCTCCGGGGGAGACAGGGGGCCTCCAACAACAGTGCTGGCCAGCGGCAGTGCAGTCACTTTTGCAGAGGAAGTACAAGGACGACATCACGTCCCGTGTGCCAGCAACAGCTGGCTTTCCCTCGGGGAGGCTGCAAACTTATCACAGCATGCATTTGTGTCCCTGCCGTCGCTGAACAGCGCAAATGTAGGGGAGAGAAAAGACTGCGGCCTTGCTCCCGGTGAGCACAACGGCTGAGGGCGTCAATGATAATAGAGGGCAGAGAAATAGGCCCATTTGGTGGCCGGTTTTCAAAAGGCCCTGCAGTAGGCACAGGCTAAGCCGTGTATAAAAGGCCTCCCTGCCGCCGCCTCAATTGCTTACGGCCATACCACTCTGAACACGCCCGATCTCGTCCGATCTCGGAAGCTAAGCAGGGTCGGGCCTGGTTAGTACTTGGATGGGAGACCGCCTGGGAATACCAGGTGCTGTAAGCTTTTTCATCTTTCTAGGCAGCAGAGGGCGCTGCTCCCTCTCCGGGGGAGACAGGGGGCCTCCAACAACAGTGCTGGCCAGCGGCAGTGCAGTCACTTTTGCAGAGGAAGTACAAGGACGACATCACGTCCCGTGTGCCAGCAACAGCTGGCTTTCCCTCGGGGAGGCTGCAAACTTATCACAGCATGCATTTGTGTCCCTGCCGTCGCTGAACAGCGCAAATGTAGGGGAGAGAAAAGACTGCGGCCTTGCTCCCGGTGAGCACAACGGCTGAGGGCGTCAATGATAATAGAGGGCAGAGAAATAGGCCCATTTGGTGGCCGGTTTTCAAAGGGCCCTGCAGTAGGCACAGGCTAAGCCGTGTATAAAAGGCCTCCCTGCCGCCGCCTCAATTGCTTACGGCCATACCACTCTGAACACGCCCGATCTCGTCCGATCTCGGAAGCTAAGCAGGGTCGGGCCTGGTTAGTACTTGGATGGGAGACCGCCTGGGAATACCAGGTGCTGTAAGCTTTTTCATCTTTCTAGGCAGCAGAGGGCGCTGCTCCCTCTCCGGGGGAGACAGGGGGCCTCCAACAACAGTGCTGGCCAGCGGCAGTGCAGTCACTTTTGCAGAGGAAGTACAAGGACGACATCACGTCCCGTGTGCCAGCAACAGCTGGCTTTCCCTCGGGGAGGCTGCAAACTTATCACAGCATGCATTTGTGTCCCTGCCGTCGCTGAACAGCGCAAATGTAGGGGAGAGAAAAGACTGCGGCCTTGCTCCCGGTGAGCACAACGGCTGAGGGCGTCAATGATAATAGAGGGCAGAGAAATAGGCCCATTTGGTGGCCGGTTTTCAAAGGGCCCTGCAGTAGGCACAGGCTAAGCCGTGTATAAAAGGCCTCCCTGCCGCCGCCTCAATTGCTTACGGCCATACCACTCTGAACACGCCCGATCTCGTCCGATCTCGGAAGCTAAGCAGGGTCGGGCCTGGTTAGTACTTGGATGGGAGACCGCCTGGGAATACCAGGTGCTGTAAGCTTTTTCATCTTTCTAGGCAGCAGAGGGCGCTGCTCCCTCTCCGGGGGAGACAGGGGGCCTCCAACAACAGTGCTGGCCAGCGGCAGTGCAGTCACTTTTGCAGAGGAAGTACAAGGACGACATCACGTCCCGTGTGCCAGCAACAGCTGGCTTTCCCTCGGGGAGGCTGCAAACTTATCACAGCATGCATTTGTGTCCCTGCCGTCGCTGAACAGCGCAAATGTAGGGGAGAGAAAAGACTGCGGCCTTGCTCCCGGTGAGCACAACGGCTGAGGGCGTCAATGATAATAGAGGGCAGAGAAATAGGCCCATTTGGTGGCCGGTTTTCAAAAGGCCCTGCAGTAGGCACAGGCTAAGCCGTGTATAAAAGGCCTCCCTGCCGCCGCCTCAATTGCTTACGGCCATACCACTCTGAACACGCCCGATCTCGTCCGATCTCGGAAGCTAAGCAGGGTCGGGCCTGGTTAGTACTTGGATGGGAGACCGCCTGGGAATACCAGGTGCTGTAAGCTTTTTCATCTTTCTAGGCAGCAGAGGGCGCTGCTCCCTCTCCGGGGGAGACAGGGGGCCTCCAACAACAGTGCTGGCCAGCGGCAGTGCAGTCACTTTTGCAGAGGAAGTACAAGGACGACATCACGTCCCGTGTGCCAGCAACAGCTGGCTTTCCCTCGGGGAGGCTGCAAACTTATCACAGCATGCATTTGTGTCCCTGCCGTCGCTGAACAGCGCAAATGTAGGGGAGAGAAAAGACTGCGGCCTTGCTCCCGGTGAGCACAACGGCTGAGGGCGTCAATGATAATAGAGGGCAGAGAAATAGGCCCATTTGGTGGCCGGTTTTCAAAAGGCCCTGCAGTAGGCACAGGCTAAGCCGTGTATAAAAGGCCTCCCTGCCGCCGCCTCAATTGCTTACGGCCATACCACTCTGAACACGCCCGATCTCGTCCGATCTCGGAAGCTAAGCAGGGTCGGGCCTGGTTAGTACTTGGATGGGAGACCGCCTGGGAATACCAGGTGCTGTAAGCTTTTTCATCTTTCTAGGCAGCAGAGGGCGCTGCTCCCTCTCCGGGGGAGACAGGGGGCCTCCAACAACAGTGCTGGCCAGCGGCAGTGCAGTCACTTTTGCAGAGGAAGTACAAGGACGACATCACGTCCCGTGTGCCAGCAACAGCTGGCTTTCCCTCGGGGAGGCTGCAAACTTATCACAGCATGCATTTGTGTCCCTGCCGTCGCTGAACAGCGCAAATGTAGGGGAGAGAAAAGACTGCGGCCTTGCTCCCGGTGAGCACAACGGCTGAGGGCGTCAATGATAATAGAGGGCAGAGAAATAGGCCCATTTGGTGGCCGGTTTTCAAAAGGCCCTGCAGTAGGCACAGGCTAAGCCGTGTATAAAAGGCCTCCCTGCCGCCGCCTCAATTGCTTACGGCCATACCACTCTGAACACGCCCGATCTCGTCCGATCTCGGAAGCTAAGCAGGGTCGGGCCTGGTTAGTACTTGGATGGGAGACCGCCTGGGAATACCAGGTGCTGTAAGCTTTTTCATCTTTCTAGGCAGCAGAGGGCGCTGCTCCCTCTCCGGGGGAGACAGGGGGCCTCCAACAACAGTGCTGGCCAGCGGCAGTGCAGTCACTTTTGCAGAGGAAGTACAAGGACGACATCACGTCCCGTGTGCCAGCAACAGCTGGCTTTCCCTCGGGGAGGCTGCAAACTTATCACAGCATGCATTTGTGTCCCTGCCGTCGCTGAACAGCGCAAATGTAGGGGAGAGAAAAGACTGCGGCCTTGCTCCCGGTGAGCACAACGGCTGAGGGCGTCAATGATAATAGAGGGCAGAGAAATAGGCCCATTTGGTGGCCGGTTTTCAAAGGGCCCTGCAGTAGGCACAGGCTAAGCCGTGTATAAAAGGCCTCCCTGCCGCCGCCTCAATTGCTTACGGCCATACCACTCTGAACACGCCCGATCTCGTCCGATCTCGGAAGCTAAGCAGGGTCGGGCCTGGTTAGTACTTGGATGGGAGACCGCCTGGGAATACCAGGTGCTGTAAGCTTTTTCATCTTTCTAGGCAGCAGAGGGCGCTGCTCCCTGTCCGGGGGAGACAGGGGGCCCTCCAACAACAGTGCTGGCCAGCGGCAGTGCAGTCACTTTTGCAGAGGAAGTACAAGGACGACATCACGTCCCGTGTGCCAGCAACAGCTGGCTTTCCCTCGGGGAGGCTGCAAACTTATCACAGCATGCATTTGTGTCCCTGCCGTCGCTGAACAGCGCAAATGTAGGGGAGAGAAAAGACTGCGGCCTTGCTCCCGGTGAGCACAACGGCTGAGGGCGTCAATGATAATAGAGGGCAGAGAAATAGGCCCATTTGGTGGCCGGTTTTCAAAAGGCCCTGCAGTAGGCACAGGCTAAGCCGTGTATAAAAGGCCTCCCTGCCGCCGCCTCAATTGCTTACGGCCATACCACTCTGAACACGCCCGATCTCGTCCGATCTCGGAAGCTAAGCAGGGTCGGGCCTGGTTAGTACTTGGATGGGAGACCGCCTGGGAATACCAGGTGCTGTAAGCTTTTTCATCTTTCTAGGCAGCAGAGGGCGCTGCTCCCTCTCCGGGGGAGACAGGGGGCCTCCAACAACAGTGCTGGCCAGCGGCAGTGCAGTCACTTTTGCAGAGGAAGTACAAGGACGACATCACGTCCCGTGTGCCAGCAACAGCTGGCTTTCCCTCGGGGAGGCTGCAAACTTATCACAGCATGCATTTGTGTCCCTGCCGTCGCTGAACAGCGCAAATGTAGGGGAGAGAAAAGACTGCGGCCTTGCTCCCGGTGAGCACAACGGCTGAGGGCGTCAATGATAATAGAGGGCAGAGAAATAGGCCCATTTGGTGGCCGGTTTTCAAAGGGCCCTGCAGTAGGCACAGGCTAAGCCGTGTATAAAAGGCCTCCCTGCCGCCGCCTCAATTGCTTACGGCCATACCACTCTGAACACGCCCGATCTCGTCCGATCTCGGAAGCTAAGCAGGGTCGGGCCTGGTTAGTACTTGGATGGGAGACCGCCTGGGAATACCAGGTGCTGTAAGCTTTTTCATCTTTCTAGGCAGCAGAGGGCGCTGCTCCCTCTCCGGGGGAGACAGGGGGCCTCCAACAACAGTGCTGGCCAGCGGCAGTGTAGTCACTTTTGCAGAGGAAGTACAAGGACGACATCACGTCCCGTGTGCCAGCAACAGCTGGCTTTCCCTCGGGGAGGCTGCAAACTTATCACAGCATGCATTTGTGTCCCTGCCGTCGCTGAACAGCGCAAATGTAGGGGAGAGAAAAGACTGCGGCCTTGCTCCCGGTGAGCACAACGGCTGAGGGCGTCAATGATAATAGAGGGCAGAGAAATAGGCCCATTTGGTGGCCGGTTTTCAAAGGGCCCTGCAGTAGGCACAGGCTAAGCCGTGTATAAAAGGCCTCCCTGCCGCCGCCTCAATTGCTTACGGCCATACCACTCTGAACACGCCCGATCTCGTCCGATCTCGGAAGCTAAGCAGGGTCGGGCCTGGTTAGTACTTGGATGGGAGACCGCCTGGGAATACCAGGTGCTGTAAGCTTTTTCATCTTTCTAGGCAGCAGAGGGCGCTGCTCCCTCTCCGGGGGAGACAGGGGGCCTCCAACAACAGTGCTGGCCAGCGGCAGTGCAGTCACTTTTGCAGAGGAAGTACAAGGACGACATCACGTCCCGTGTGCCAGCAACAGCTGGCTTTCCCTCGGGGAGGCTGCAAACTTATCACAGCATGCATTTGTGTCCCTGCCGTCGCTGAACAGCGCAAATGTAGGGGAGAGAAAAGACTGCGGCCTTGCTCCCGGTGAGCACAACGGCTGAGGGCGTCAATGATAATAGAGGGCAGAGAAATAGGCCCATTTGGTGGCCGGTTTTCAAAGGGCCCTGCAGTAGGCACAGGCTAAGCCGTGTATAAAAGGCCTCCCTGCCGCCGCCTCAATTGCTTACGGCCATACCACTCTGAACACGCCCGATCTCGTCCGATCTCGGAAGCTAAGCAGGGTCGGGCCTGGTTAGTACTTGGATGGGAGACCGCCTGGGAATACCAGGTGCTGTAAGCTTTTTCATCTTTCTAGGCAGCAGAGGGCGCTGCTCCCTCTCCGGGGGAGACAGGGGGCCTCCAACAACAGTGCTGGCCAGCGGCAGTGCAGTCACTTTTGCAGAGGAAGTACAAGGACGACATCACGTCCCGTGTGCCAGCAACAGCTGGCTTTCCCTCGGGGAGGCTGCAAACTTATCACAGCATGCATTTGTGTCCCTGCCGTCGCTGAACAGCGCAAATGTAGGGGAGAGAAAAGACTGCGGCCTTGCTCCCGGTGAGCACAACGGCTGAGGGCGTCAATGATAATAGAGGGCAGAGAAATAGGCCCATTTGGTGGCCGGTTTTCAAAGGGCCCTGCAGTAGGCACAGGCTAAGCCGTGTATAAAAGGCCTCCCTGCCGCCGCCTCAATTGCTTACGGCCATACCACTCTGAACACGCCCGATCTCGTCCGATCTCGGAAGCTAAGCAGGGTCGGGCCTGGTTAGTACTTGGATGGGAGACCGCCTGGGAATACCAGGTGCTGTAAGCTTTTTCATCTTTCTAGGCAGCAGAGGGCGCTGCTCCCTCTCCGGGGGAGACAGGGGGCCTCCAACAACAGTGCTGGCCAGCGGCAGTGCAGTCACTTTTGCAGAGGAAGTACAAGGACGACATCACGTCCCGTGTGCCAGCAACAGCTGGCTTTCCCTCGGGGAGGCTGCAAACTTATCACAGCATGCATTTGTGTCCCTGCCGTCGCTGAACAGCGCAAATGTAGGGGAGAGAAAAGACTGCGGCCTTGCTCCCGGTGAGCACAACGGCTGAGGGCGTCAATGATAATAGAGGGCAGAGAAATAGGCCCATTTGGTGGCCGGTTTTCAAAGGGCCCTGCAGTAGGCACAGGCTAAGCCGTGTATAAAAGGCCTCCCTGCCGCCGCCTCAATTGCTTACGGCCATACCACTCTGAACACGCCCGATCTCGTCCGATCTCGGAAGCTAAGCAGGGTCGGGCCTGGTTAGTACTTGGATGGGAGACCGCCTGGGAATACCAGGTGCTGTAAGCTTTTTCATCTTTCTAGGCAGCAGAGGGCGCTGCTCCCTCTCCGGGGGAGACAGGGGGCCTCCAACAACAGTGCTGGCCAGCGGCAGTGCAGTCACTTTTGCAGAGGAAGTACAAGGACGACATCACGTCCCGTGTGCCAGCAACAGCTGGCTTTCCCTCGGGGAGGCTGCAAACTTATCACAGCATGCATTTGTGTCCCTGCCGTCGCTGAACAGCGCAAATGTAGGGGAGAGAAAAGACTGCGGCCTTGCTCCCGGTGAGCACAACGGCTGAGGGCGTCAATGATAATAGAGGGCAGAGAAATAGGCCCATTTGGTGGCCGGTTTTCAAAGGGCCCTGCAGTAGGCACAGGCTAAGCCGTGTATAAAAGGCCTCCCTGCCGCCGCCTCAATTGCTTACGGCCATACCACTCTGAACACGCCCGATCTCGTCCGATCTCGGAAGCTAAGCAGGGTCGGGCCTGGTTAGTACTTGGATGGGAGACCGCCTGGGAATACCAGGTGCTGTAAGCTTTTTCATCTTTCTAGGCAGCAGAGGGCGCTGCTCCCTCTCCGGGGGAGACAGGGGGCCTCCAACAACAGTGCTGGCCAGCGGCAGTGCAGTCACTTTTGCAGAGGAAGTACAAGGACGACATCACGTCCCGTGTGCCAGCAACAGCTGGCTTTCCCTCGGGGAGGCTGCAAACTTATCACAGCATGCATTTGTGTCCCTGCCGTCGCTGAACAGCGCAAATGTAGGGGAGAGAAAAGACTGCGGCCTTGCTCCCGGTGAGCACAACGGCTGAGGGCGTCAATGATAATAGAGGGCAGAGAAATAGGCCCATTTGGTGGCCGGTTTTCAAAGGGCCCTGCAGTAGGCACAGGCTAAGCCGTGTATAAAAGGCCTCCCTGCCGCCGCCTCAATTGCTTACGGCCATACCACTCTGAACACGCCCGATCTCGTCCGATCTCGGAAGCTAAGCAGGGTCGGGCCTGGTTAGTACTTGGATGGGAGACCGCCTGGGAATACCAGGTGCTGTAAGCTTTTTCATCTTTCTAGGCAGCAGAGGGCGCTGCTCCCTCTCCGGGGGAGACAGGGGGCCTCCAACAACAGTGCTGGCCAGCGGCAGTGCAGTCACTTTTGCAGAGGAAGTACAAGGACGACATCACGTCCCGTGTGCCAGCAACAGCTGGCTTTCCCTCGGGGAGGCTGCAAACTTATCACAGCATGCATTTGTGTCCCTGCCGTCGCTGAACAGCGCAAATGTAGGGGAGAGAAAAGACTGCGGCCTTGCTCCCGGTGAGCACAACGGCTGAGGGCGTCAATGATAATAGAGGGCAGAGAAATAGGCCCATTTGGTGGCCGGTTTTCAAAAGGCCTTGCAAACTTGTATAAAAGGCCTTCCTGCTGCTGCCTGAATTGCTTACGGCCATCCCACTCTGAACACGCGCATGCGCAGGAGTGTTTGTTGGACGCCGTAGATCGGGAGAGCTGTTGGTCGAAGAGTGCTGAGTGTGAGGTTTTAACGTCGTATGAGTGAGGAAACAGTCTGTTTGTGTGCATTTTTGTCGTGTCCCCCTGCAGTGCTTCACTGTTTGGGGGATATTTTTTTGAGTTTTAGTGTGTTTTTTGAGTGTAGTTTGATCAGATGACGGACCACGCTGTGACTGACCTGAGGACTGGCAAAATGATAATTCTGCAGCGTGACGGAGGAATGGACATGACAAAAGATGGCAAGGAAAGTGCAAAAAGTTTCTGCAAAGAGCTCACTTTGAGCGTCGAGTTGCAGGGAAGTGAAAAAGTAATGACAATGGAGTTGATGAAATGTGTTCGGGAGCTGTGCGGGGGGAATGATGGCGTGCCGTATGACTGGTGAAGGGAGATACGAGATGACGATGAGCCATCTGAAGGGCAAAGAGCATCTGTTGGAGGGGATCAAGATTGGAGAAGTGAGAGTGATTGCAAGGGAGCTGTGTAACGACGAGTTGGTGGTGTCCTTTTTGAACTTGCCAGCGTATATTACGGACAAAGAAATCTTGGACAAGTTGCACGGTTGGGGAGTGTCGGCCATCTCACCCATCAAACGCAGGATGTGGCCGGGAACACGGATCTCGGACGGGACTAGGTTCATGAAAGTCAAATTCAATGGTTTATTGTTTGTTTTGTTTTTGTATGTGGTGTGTTTTTATTTTAGGTTTTGTATGTGGTATGGTTTGTAGGTTTTGTATGTGGTATGGTTTATTTTATGTGTGGGTTTGGTTTTTATATGTGTGAGTTGGATTTATTATAGATTTTTTGTATAGGGATGTGTATGTTTTAACATGAAATGTGTATTTTTGATAATAAAAGATTAAAAATTAAAAAAAACACGCCCGATCTCGGAAGCTAAGCAGGGTCGGGCCTGGTTAGTACTTGGATGGGAGACCGCCTGGGAATACCAGGTGCTGTAAGCTTTTTCATCTTTCTAGGCAGCAGAGGGCGCTGCTCCCTCTTCAGTGGAGGCTCAGACAGAGAGATGGAGGTGGAGACATCGGAGAGAAACAGACTGTCTATGAAGTGAAAAGTGGGGAAGAACGGAACGAAAGTGAAGAAGAGGTATGAAACCAAATGAAGATGAACTGTGTATTTAATTTTCTTTCTGTTTTTTGTTATGGTCTCGTTTGCCTCGATTAATGTAAATGGACTAAGATCCCAAAGAAAGATGGAAGAATTTTTTGTTTTGTGCAAAGCTGACATTTGTACTCCAGAGACGAACTGGTCTGAGGATGTAATGTTTTATGTTAAGCAGAGATGGAAGGATTTTATTTTTATTAATGGATGGAACAGAACATGTGGTGTAGCCACTCTGATTAAAAAAAGATTGTTACTCATATAAGGAAAGTACATGAAGACTTAAATGGAAGAGTTTGATTTAGAATTTTGTTTTGGAAAATATAGATTTGCATATGATTAATTTATATGCTCCCAATAGTGAGTTAGGCAGAAGAGTTTTTTTTTTTTGTGTGCTGGTTTATGTACTTTATTTGGTGATTTCAATATAAAGCTTACTATGCACATTAGACATGGGGAAAGGAACTGTTTACCGTGATAGCTCTAGGTCATACTTTAAAGACATGATGCTGGAAACAAATTTAATGGAGGGCTGAAAACCCTGACAAAATAGAATTTTCGAGAAGGCAATTAGTTATGGGGCAATTAAGCCAGAATAGAATTGATTTAGTTTTGTTAAATGAAGATATAGCGGGTTAGGTTAAGAAAGTGGGATTTAGTTTTTCATCACTAAGCGATCATGCTTTTGTTAATTTTATTTTTTCAAAGAGTGGTTTTAAAAGAGGGGGTGGATATGTGTTTAAATAATAGCTTACTAATAGAAGAATATGTTGAAATAAATAATTGTACAGAGGTTGAAAAGAATGATTTATTGTTTGACAATGATGTTTGTGGTGGGAAAGGTTAAAGGGTAAAATCAAGAAACTGTCTATTAAATATGCTAAGAAGTTAAAGGGGAGGGTGTGTGGAGAGTGGTTTGAATGTTAGGTTGGCAGAGGAAAGTTTGAAAATTTAATAAATTATGATATGACTGAACATTTAAGAATACACAGATTTAAATAAGATAGAAAAAAGTGTGATGAGTGACTGTAAAAAGCAGAGTGCAATATAATTTAGAGGGAGAGAGATGTACATCTTTCTTTTTGGGTTTAGAAAAGAAAAATCTGAATGAAGTATGTTGATGAACTAGAAAATGAGGAAGGAAATAAAATGAATGCTTTACTTGGTATTATGGACACAGTGGATACATTTTATAAGGATTTAGAAGAAGGGTGAGATAAATGAGGGGAAAGTAAATAATGTTTTGGGTTAGGGTTCTGCAGCCAGCAATTGTGTTGTTGACAGCATGTCACTAAAATGTGTGTGGAGGATTTGACTATTAAAGGGAGAATGCCACCCATTTTAAAAGGGGTTAGTTCAGTTTTGGGGGAGTTTTATTATCTTTCCTACTTACAGAGTCAGACAAACTCGTGGATGCCTTTTTATGTCTGCGTGCAGTTTGAAGGTATATTGGAACGTGTGAGCTTAACCTAGCTTAGCTCAAATGCTGGATGTCTGTTGGATCAAGTAACTAGCTACTTGATCCCATAGACATCCACAAGATTGTCTGACTCTGTAAGTAGGAAAAATAGTAAATCCCCCCCAAAACCGAACCATCCCTTCAATAGTCAAATCCTGCACACAGATTTTAGCGACATGCTGTCAACTATACAAACCTAATGACACCAAGTGCCAAGGCTCAGGGATGTGGTCAGCTGCTAACTCAGTATAAAGCAATCCTTACATTTTTTTCCTGGGCAAGTTATGAACACCTGTCTTTCATAACAATTACAGCCCAGAAATATGCCCTCACTATGCAAAAATAAAACTTTTGATGTATGTCACATTTTTTTCACTTCAATGGACATTAATATTCATAACATGTACCTGATCCAAAACTTTAAGGGTATTCCTGGTCTTCTCCCTGATGATTCCTCCCTTGCTTCTGATAATCTGATGCAGCTGAAGCTGTAGTGCCTGTCCAAGCAAGCCAGGAATCTGGTCTGCAATGGAACAGTTGTGATCCACAGAAATTCAGCGTTGATCTGTAAATACAAAAAAGCACAGAAACACTTTTTGTACTAATAGGCCAGTCAAAAATGTGACACAGTACTGTCCTATTGTCATGATTTCTTTTTAATTATAATTACTATAAATATTAAATATAAGAATATTGAAAGTAGCTTATTATAGACATTATGTGTTAGCGTTATGTTGGGAAGATTGATATTAGTTTGGATTTCACATGAATTACATACCGCTCATTTCAAAATCAACTGAAGTTGGCTAATTAACTGTTCATTTTCCCAATGAATTTCAGTCAGTGCTTTTCATCCATTTTAGTCAACTGAAATTATTTTAACTTAATTTCCAGGGCATGTGTTAACGTTACATTGCAAAAAAAATAACCTAGAAAAATAGGTTAAGTAAAACCAAATTCAGCCGTGTAGCCTAAATGGTGGCCTCAGTTTTGTAGAGTGACTTTTTAAATCACACAGAAGCAAAACTTCACATCAACTGGCTTTTCATATTTACTTGAGAAAAATAACCTAATTTCAGCCAAAGTTAAAGCCAACAATAAAACTCAAAGGGCATGCGTGTATTAGGCAACATTGACCAGGTCAGCTGAATTAACATTAAGTTAATAGCGGCTAGTTTGCCAAGGTTGGGCAACAATGCCCTGTGGTATCCTGCTAAACGCCATCTTAACGGCTAATTCCCAACTACATGCAATGCCACGCTGCAATTAGAAAGAGTAGCCTACTGATTACAAATGCAAAAGTTTTAATTGATAGATTAATCTAGGGAGCCAGCGTTGACTTTTACCTTATGGCAAATTTTCAAATAAAGTTGTAACGTTAGCCACGTTCAGGACTCACACACCAGGTAACAGTCCCGAATGGGTCATATAATCACACAAGCTAATGGACACAAGCGACTAAGGCAGTCTGTTTTGTGTAGGCTACCGATAATTGTTTTTACAACAATTAGCGGAATAAGTAGGCTACATGTATGCAAAATAAAACAATTTCTTACCTCGTTTACCTGAGTCACCTGGGGACTTTTCAGACTGATCTAAGCTGAGTGCACGCATGTTAGTTAAATTATACTATTGCTGTTTTGTTCAGTAATAAGTTACTTTAAGTTGACTATGTTTCACGTCATCTCTTTTTCTTTTAAATGTGTCATCTCACCGGGAGCGATCCGCCACCTACATCGAACTGTCAAAGAGTGAGCAACTTTTTTCGGCAGTACTAAATACTGTGTGGCAGGGTGGAACGAACCATGTTCCCGGAGACGTACGGGGAGTTTAATTGATAGGACTTGGAGTTATGGTGCATTCCAGCCCCCAGGCGTCAGGTCTCAGTCTTGCTGCCAATTTGACATGGTGGCCAACGGTGGACTGCAGCCTAAAATTCACCTGCGGCCCAAAAAGCTTTTTTCCCATAGACGGCCATTGTAAAAGACAGTACTCAAAAACTGTTCAGAAGATACCTACAACACCACACAAGACCTTAAAACACTCTTTCAATTATGTATTTTTTAACCATGAAGGCCGATTTTTTTTTTAAATCACTCAGAACTGTATAAAACACTGTTTTTTGTGTGTGACGTCACCTCAAGGTACGAGCAAAGCACGCGCCTCTGAGCTCTGCATCGGGAACGAGCCTCCTGCTTCCTCTGCTTCTCCGTCTGTCAGCTGTGTTCGTACAGTCCGGCTTCGCTTTTATTAAGATATGAAGTATTTTACATGAGTAGCCCACCGGTATTTAATATGTACAGATAAGAACTGATAACCGAAAACGGAGGTTTGGGATTAGGTGTGTTTTCTGTGCTTGTTCATGACATGGATCTATATAGACAGCAAGCTAATATTAGCCTTGTTTTTAGCCTAAGTTACTTCACATGTGTTCTACAGGTATATCTGGCGAACTCAGCTAGTCTAACATTACATGCCATTCATAATTTTTGTATTTCGTTCACTTCATGTTCTTTTCATTTTTCAAATAAACAATTTAAAATAACTTGCCCTGTACGCTATTTCAAATTAAATTTCATGACAGTATTGTATGGTGCTGTATGGTTAACCTGCTTGCATGGTAGTGACTGTGAGTCTGGTTGCCAGTCAGAGTTGCACTGTGTTTCTAAACAGAAGTGTGTGGCTGCTGTGTAGGGAAGTGAACCAGGTTGACTTAGCTTTGACAGACTAATGATAAACTCTGACTGTATGATGACATCTTGTCAAACTACCACAGCAAAGTGCTGTAAATGCTACAGGACCAAGGATACAGGGCCAACTCATGATTTTCATTACCTGGCTCTTCTAAGTAACTCAAATAAAAATAGCAAGGAACTGAAGCTGCATTTAAATGTCAGAATGTAAAGTCAAATTCATCAAGCATGACATGGGTTTGATCTTGTGTACTTTAGTCCATTGGTCCTGCAGGCTGTATCCAGCAGACAGCTACAGGTAGGACTGTGTGAACATCAGGCAACACAACATGCATACTCATGAAGTTGGTCTATGCTGTGCGGCTTCAGTCAAGCTTGGGAGAAATGTAAACATTATAAGATTGAATGAGCAGATATGCTTGGGGAAACCTGCCTAGTAATAACAAAAGTAATGACATCTTTATCTTTAATACAAACTTAAGACAACTTCTCACAATGAAATAGTGATGTGGAAATTAGAGTTGCAAGCAAATGACTTATAGCAACTACTGGCTGAATACTTAAAATATGTATTAATATAAATATTAATATAATTATATAATAATTTTAATTAATATAGAAATATAATTAATTATAATATATTAATTATATTAATATAAATATGTATTAATATTATAATATTTAATATTATAATATTGACTGGTGAGTAATCAAAAGTTGACATCTAAAAAGTTTTAGATTTTAATTTTAGGAGATTCCTTCTCTCTCTGCTCTGCTCTGCTTACAGCCGCCCCTCCCCCACCAAACTGTCCGTTCCATGCGACTGGGCTCACTAGCTCGCTCGTGGGCGCGCTACTCCTGGCGGGAATACGTAAGCAGACACTACTGCGCATGGTCCGTGGGCCGCACATCATGGAAGTAAACCAGGAAGAAAAAAACTTTTTTGCCGTATGCGCTGGGTGAGCAGCTTACATTCAAATGAATGAGCGGCCATTTTCCCGTTCATCCTCCAGTTAATATAGAACCTCCGTGGTGCATTCCATTGCACTGGGAACTCGGAGAAAAACGACTTCTAACACAGAAAAGTGCAACAGAACGGCGGAATCAAGTCGGAATTCCCAGTCGGAAAAAATAAATAAATAAATATTTCCAACTCAGAACTACCGACTTCCGACTTCCAATGGAATGCACCATTAATCTGTGTCTGTGCCCTTAAGCAGACCAGTGGCCCGTTCCATAAAGCGCGCTAAGAAAAGTGGGGATTAAAGTCCAAAACCTGACTTGAATGAACCTAACAAACCAGTCGGGGCTAAAGCGGTTCCATAAAGGTCAATTCAAGTTCACGCAATCAGACTAATTCGAGACAGGTTCAAGTAGTCAAGATAATTGTGTGCACACCATTCTTAAGCAGCCCGAGAGGTTGAACATGGATCAAATCGATACACCATGGCAAAAAGCAATGGTAAAGAGAGAGCGGCGATGTTCACGGCCACCGAGCAGCGCTTATTACAGTTTTTTACGATTGCTTACACACTAAAATGAAAAATAACACACAGTGAAACCTGACACTCGAGCAAAACCTCAGCCCAGATCTGCACAACTATAAGCACACTTTTTGCAAAACACTACACACAGTGTTTTGCAAAACACTAAACACACTTCTCTACATTAGACACAGAAATCTAACATGATGTCACTTCTTTGCCATTTCAAGGCACTGCCTTTCAAAATACCACACCTATGAACCAAATGATCAAACACGGCCATCAGGTATACAGACACTTGGGTGCTTAATTGTAAATTCACCAATCAGGCGTAAGCACTATAAAAAGGCAACAGGTGAGTGTACCTGTCTTCAACAAAAATGGAAGGCAACGTTGCAGTAAGAGGAAGAGGGAGAGTGAGGATGAGAGGGGGAGCCCGCGGAGGAAGAGGGGTAGGAAGAGGTAGAGGTAGAGGTAGACCTGGAGGAGGATGTGGACAAAGAAGACGAGAACCAAATTTATCAGATGAGATTCGAGCAACATTGGTTGACCATGTTGTAAACCATGGGTTGACATTGAGAGAGGCTGGACAGAGAGTTCAGCCCAACCTCAGCAGATATACTGTTGCAACAGTAATTCGGACATTTCGACAAGAGCACAGGTGAAAAACAACTTTTCTCTACTGTCTACAGTAAAATCAGTACAATGTAGCCTACTATATGCACTACATCAGTACTTTTTGGTACCCATTCACTGCATTCCATGTTTGAAACAATGCCTTGTACGCTGTCCTGTGACATTTTACATGTATTTTGATTGGTCTACATAGGATTGAGGGTCGAGAACATCAAGGAGGAAGGGGCCCCATATTCTCAGAGGAACAAGAGAGAGCTATCGTAAACATGGTTTTGGCCAATAATGCGATACGCCTCAGAGAAATTCAAACAAACATCCTCAATGACCACACAGTTTTCAATAATGTCCATCAGGTCTCTCTATCAACACTGGGGCAAATCCTTAAAAATCATCACATACAGATGAAACAACTCTACCGAGTGCCATTTGAAAGAAATTCTGAGAGAGTAAAAGACCTGCGGCATGAATATGTGGAGGTAAGTAATGTACACTTCAGTATTGTGCACTGCACACAGAACCTTTTTACATGTAAATTTATAGTAGGCCTATATTGAACTACACAATGTTGTCTTTTTTTCAGAGAGTTTTGCAAATGGATGCTGATGCAATCCCGCATGAGTTTATCTTCATAGATGAGGCTGGGTTTAACCTGACAAAAGTAAGAAGAGGGAGAAACATCATTGGCCACAGAGCTATTTTGAATGTCCCGGGCCAACATGGTGGTAACATCACAATGTCCGCTGCAATCACGCAGAATGGGGTCCTCCACCGCCATGCCAACTTAGGTCCTTACAACACGGCCCACATACTCACATTTTTAGACAGACTACACAACATCGTCACAGCAGAAGACCAAATGGATGCAGAGCAGATGAGATACATTGTCATCTGGGACAATGTATCTTTCCACCGATCTGCTCTGGTCCAAAACTGGTTTCATCAGCATCCACAATTTTCACTCCAATGCCTCCCACCATACTCTCCCTTCCTTAACCCCATTGAGGAGTTTTTTCGGCATGGCGATGGAAGGTTTACGATCTCCAGCCCTGTCAGGATACCCCTCATTCAAGCCATGAAGGAGGCCTGCGACCAAATTGATGCAGGGTCTGTGCAAGGATGGATTCGCCATTCAAGAAGATTCTTCCCTCGCTGTCTTGCGAGAGATGACATAGCCTGTGATGTGGACGAAGTGCTATGGCCAGATCCAGCTTGGCGAAGAGATGATGCTTAGGGTTTTTTTTTTAATTCATGCTTTCTTTTTTGTCTCCACAAATGTTTTTGCTGTGTTTATGTACTATATTCTATTTAGAATTATAGACTGATTGACTTATTTTACAATGTGGAGAGAACTAAATATTTTCATCAGTGTGCAGTACTGGTCTTGTGTGTTGTGTTTGGTCAATACATTCATGTACTTTACTCTAACAATATCTCTGAAAAAATCAAACCCAGACTATATCATTAGAAAAGTAGAAATGTTAAAAGTGTTTTAGATTGAGCACAGCAGTGTGTAACTGGTTCAAACAGAATCAGATCGTATGAACCATGTGTGTGCCATACGGTGACAAAATTGAGTTTTTATAAATTATTGTGTCGTTTTGAATGAAGTGTTTCATTTTGCGAAAGATCTGAGGTGTTCTACTCCTGGGAACTGCTGGGGTCCAAGTCCTGTAAAAATAACTTTGGTTAAATATTCAAGATTGTAAACATATCTTTTTGATAGAGGTCTCGTCACAGTTTGAGTGATCTGCTGGTTCACTAGTGGAGACAGGAGGGTGAGAGAATGACCTGTCATGGTGGAGGCATAATCTGCTACTTACTGAGTGCTTTTTTATCTAGCATAAAACAAAATTTTTTCATAGATGCTGGGAAATGTAAATGGAAAGTACTTGGGTAGAGTCTACATTCAAATTCCATCACCACAGCCCTGGGCAACATGAGGCTGACTTTCACAGTCTTTTCACAGCCTCAATGTGGTGATACAATATTGTATCAATGAGAATGAACACTGTGTCTTAATGACACAGTATTCTTAATGGTTATCTGGGCTCACCAATGTTACGTTTTGTGAAACCAGCTAACACAAAGATAGCCTGACTATGTTGAACTCGCTTTGTGAGGCAGGCCCCAGCTACAGTGACCACTAATGAGGATCCAAACAAACCTGAACTCAATTAGTTAATCAATTTGGCCCCTTTTTCTGAAAAAGAAAGAAACTGGCTGATGCACAGCCACAATTCTTTGCACATGTGAAACTGAAATTACACCTCAAGTATCAAACATATGTTGGTGAAAAGCTCATTTTGCAAACAAAAAGGAGCCCCCTGTGCTACAGAATCTCTAGTGTGCCAATAAATTCACATTTAAATAATTCAATTAATAAAACAGAACGATAATGTAAATATTCCTGGAAATGGTTTCAGCTTAATTAATCAGTACACAGAGGACACCATCTTCACAGTCAGAAATATAAAGAGCATTAAGAGAATCATGCAGCATCTTTATCTATGGGAAGGCTTCAGGGGCAAAGGTAGAAATGAACATAAACATAAAGAGAATGTGATACTTGCATTATTGAAGCAGAAAATTTCATGCACTTATTTTTGAGACAATCAATATAATACTACCCACGCATAAAAACAGAAGGGCCAGAAGCCTCAAAAAGCAGTCATAACGCTGAGATCAATGCCTTGTGAATTTATTCCATACTACAGTGAAAAGAGTGCTCAGTGCAGGTTAAAAGCGAAGCAAACGTTTCAGTCGTACAAGACTTTCACCAGTGCTGTTACACACTCATGGTTTGGAAGCATATAAATAGACAAGGCCATGGCACAGGTGCAGTCAATCAGTCAGCTGATTCTGTTAATTGTAGAGGTAGGTTGTACAAAAATGCAAACAGTATTACAAAAATGAAAACAAACAATACAGCAAAGATAGAAGACACTATAGATGTAAGTAAGTAAACATGGTAGATTAAACCTATGTTCATTGAAATCAGTGATATTAAAGTACCAACACTGCCATACCAGTTAGTGCCCAATCTAATTAGGGTTGTACCACCCATAGTTTCATGTTCATGAAGGCCAAAAGAACCTAAGAAACATCCAACAACACAAGGTTATAATACTTATTTTTGAAATGTAAATGTTTGAAGGAGTTTCACTGTAAACTTTAGAACTTGTTACTACAAAACTGGAAACTGGATTGGTTACTGGTATTGACTGGGAAAAACTTTGGTATATTCTGTTTGGTATAAGTGGAAAAAAGAAAGGGGTTAATATTACTGTATTCAATGATGTGTTAAATCTTGCTAAATATGCGGTTAGAATAAGAAGGAATTTTGCTAAATATTTGGAGTCTGTTTAAGGATGCAGTAGAGAAAGATGTATGCTGTTGTTAGTCTTTAAATATGGAAAGATTAATTTCATCCTTTTCTTAATGGATGGGGATCCAAAAGACAGCAAATTAATAAGCAGGGACAGTCTTGAGTAACAGGATAGGTTTACCAGCAAGCTGCAATTTCCAGCGCAAAAGTCATATGCTCCAAAATCAAATGGGCAGGAAACCGCGGACCTGGCAAGTGGGGAAGGACACAACCTCAATAAACATAACTTTTTTTTTAAACGTCACTTGGTTGGTAAAGCCTGAACAACCGCTAAGTGACGTCTCTGCTCTGCAATAAAAGTCCGTGTAAAAAACATTAACATTGTGTAAAAAGTGGGGGGAACAAAATGCATCGAGGGGACATGTCCCCTGTATCCGCCCCGTATTTTGCGCCAGTGATATCAAACCTAATCTTCACAGCCATTTTGTTTGCGTATTGTACAACTACACCCCTTGGCGGACTGTAACGTTCAACTCTTCAGTTTGAATATAATTTCTGAGCATGGATTTTCAGTTTGCAAAACGGCACTGAGTAGCCTATGTGTGGTAGATTCCACGTCAACCAAAAGTATGTGTCAGAAGTGGGATTCGAACCCACGCCTCCATTCGGAGACCAGAAACCCCATTACAGTGGAAGGTATGAACCTTGAGTCTGGCGCCTTAGACCGCTCGGCCATCCTGACAACTATTAGTTCCTCGTCGCTAGAAGGCTTTTTAACTACGACAACAGAGTGATACCTACGGATTTTAACGTGATATATAAATAGTAGGCCTATATTACGTGGCGAAAAGGAAACGGCTTTTCTATTGCGTTGTGGGCGTATTCACGGTTGATATCCAGGAACTAAGCGTAGTTCTCAATAAAGGCAAGTTCGAACTAAATTAATAACAGTAAAATGTAGGACTGCAAAGGTCATTTGTTTAGTTGACGCTAATTCATTTGCAAACTAACCTGGTATAAAAAGTATGTGTCAGAAGTGGGATTCGAACCCACGCCTCCATTCGGAGACCAGAAACCCCATTACACTGGAAGGTTTTACCTTGAGTCTGGCGCCTTAGACCACTCGGCCATCCTGACAACGAGTGTGTGTGGGGAAAACAGTTCTATATATATCTCTATATCGCCATATTTATTAAATATGAGTAAATATTTTTAAACACATTTCCAAATGTAACGTCTAGCTTCCATTTCGTCTGCTATATAGGCTATAAAAACAGAAACGTTTCCACGGAAAATCATATGAGGCTAGGGCTACGCGGCTTAGCATTAGCTAACAGAGGTGGTGAGGAAGCAAGAGAGAAATCCTCCACTCACTAGTGTGGCGGCCGGGCCCACAGCCCAAAAGCTTGTGTGTTTCAATTCAATCTTAGATATGTATATAAAATAAATTCAGGACTTATATTGTCCAGCAAGTGGGAAAACTCGCACATCCAAAAAAAAAGGTTAGTGCAGTTGCGTCGGAGAAACACAGTAAACCTATAAAGGACCTATATTGTCAAAAGTAAAGGACATTACAATTACAATCTCCCATTTGGCAGACGCTTTTATCCAAAGCAACGTACGCATGAGATTTTAATACAACACAAGCAAGGATCTAGTCAGGAGAGAACAACAAGAGTAAGTGCCATTAATGGTATGTCCTTTCATGCAATGCTTTTTGAACGAGTTGGGTCTACTTGTGATTAATATTCCTATAGGTACTTGTAGTGTGCCTGTGGTACGCAATAGTGGAGTTTATTGTGATATTATCATACTTTATGATATTTTTTTTTTATCTCCTCTGGTATCACTCCTATAATATTCCTATCAGGGCCTATTGTTTCGCCTTGATATTTGTATAGCATTCTTCTAAACTTTATTATAGGATTAGCCTATATCTCTTCTTCGTATGGAAAAAACATTACGTTCAAACTGAAATATTTGTAGATAATGTAAGGGCCTAATTTAGAAAAATAAAGGACCATGTGCATGGTGTTATGCCTCAGTGTAAATACACTGAATATATTCATGAACATAACCAGCAGGGGCGCTAGTCTTTACTTTCCCTTCCCGTGGTCGAGCCACGTGACTCTCCTAACCCGCCCATTTTACTACATAACACCAGTCATCCTTATGAAACATAGAAACATTGGAGTATTATACTAGTGTTGTTACCGTAATCGGCTGGACACATATTGAAGTCCACTTGAACAGGCCATTCTTATGCCTTAAATATGTCTATTTACAGGAATGTCGTTTGGTTTATGAAAGGACTCCAAGAGTATACAAAGTAAGTGGGTGTATCATTTCGACTGGGAGCTATGTAATGTAACGTAGTCAAAATATATAGTCACTGGTAGGTTTTATGGTTTGCGTAACATACCTTGTGTAATGTGTTGGCCAACATTAGATTTTTGATCCTATGTTACCGTGTTCGTTGGGACATGCTCAGTGAGAAAACCTACTGTAGAGAATTATTACTGTTGCCACTGGTCCACAGTTAGCGGTAAGCAACAATCAGAGCCATAGAGGGCTCATTGAAAGACGTATTGAAGTTGGCACGCTGGGGGTTACAGCACAGCTGACACAATATCCATAATTTCTTGCACCCTACAGTGGTCGATTTGTTGAAGGTATTCTTGCATCGGCTCTCTCAATTTACAATTAAAATTAGGGGGAATGCATGACATAATTTGTGATATGCACTGTGTCATTAACCGTCCTGAAATTACTGTAAGTCGCACTGGTTTCTTTGTAGTAAAGTGATTTATTTTGCTGCACTTTGCTCCCAACAGGAGCGGCTATGAAGCTGCAGCAAAGCATTTCACTCCAGCGGACCTAGACGTGAACCTGAGTGGCAAGTCCTTCATGATAACAGGCGCCAACAGTGGCATAGGGAAATCCACAGCCCTGGAAATAGCCAACAGAGGTAAGTCTTCATGGGAGTCTTTTTTTTTAAACTGTGTGTGTGTGTGTGTGTGTGTGTGTGTGTGTGTGTGTGTGTGTGTGTGTGTGTGTTGGGAGTATGAGAAATGGCCTATGATTAAGTGTATTGCCTAGTTCAGTTAGTTGTGTGTGCTGAATTGGCTGTAGGGCCACATTTCACCCTTGATTTCACCCTTGAAGTCACAGGACTCTACAGAGAGACTCATAGAGGGTTGCTTTGAGGTAATCATAGAGTGTAAAGTTTGGGTGAATGTCAGCAGTTACAAGCAAGCTCTTTCCCTTCTCCTTGTGAGCTTTGATCAGGAAACCCAACACATAACTGGGGGGCTTAGGTCAAGCGTGCTTGCGTCTGTCCTATTTCTGAGTGGGATTAAAGCAATTGAGACAAGGAGAGGTAAATTATTTGAGTTGATGGATTGTAGGCCCACTGGTATTGTTTCTTTGTGTGTCTGCAGGGGGAACAGTTCACATGGTGTGTCGAAACAAGGGCAGGGCAGAAGCAGCCAAGGACGAAATTGTAGAACACAGTAAAAATCAGGTGAGGATGGAATAATGCTCAGCCCTGTAACAGTCTGTCCATGCCCTCCATTCATATACAGTACATGAAAGCCAGGAGTGGCAGGCTCTAAAGGTGGCTCTTGTGTGAAAACATGAGCTTTTTCATTAGTAAAGCCCCTTTCACACATCATAGGTGAAAGTGCTACAGTATTTCCTGACTAATATCAGGAAGATGTGTTGGTCACTTTATCTGGTCTGTTGAAGTGAGTTCAAGTGCACACATATCAGAAAGATTTAAAATTAACACAACAGAATGAATTTAAATTCCTAGATCAACATTACAAGCAACAAATACTGAGGAGTGCAAGAATCGTCACAGCCACAACTCCCAGATAATTTTATTTTAGGGGGATTTGTCCCAAGTGGTCCCTCAATTGTGTATCTTTCACTGATGCCTGTTTGGAATAAACCATATAATCATCTGTTTCATCTCTGTCTTTTCAACAGAAAGCAGAATAGTTGTCGGTACTGAGGTGTGATATTTTATGTTTCCAATTTATTTCCAGAATGTTCATATACACATTGTGGACATGTCCAGCGCTAAGCAAGTGTGGGAGTTTGCCCAGAACTTCTCACTAAACAACAGTTTACATGTACTGGTAGGTATCGGTTGGATCATCTGTCATATACTGATACTGGAGTTAATCACCAAAGAATCCAGAACAGTAGTTTGTATTGAAATTTTACTTTGTCACATTCACCAGATCAACAATGCAGGCTGTATGGTCAACCAGAGAGAGTTAACTGAGGAGGGTGTGGAGAAGAACTTTGCCACAAATACACTCGGTAAGGAAGGGAAACTCAACATCCTTTTACATTTCAGTCGAACAAAACATAATACCTGTACTCACTGTGTTGGCTGGCATTGCAGTGATCTGTGTTAGTATAACTGGAGCTGACCTCTATGCTTATGTTTATCTACAGGTACGTACATCCTCACCACAGCCTTGCTACCTGCCCTGAAGAAGGCTGAAGACCCCAGAGTGGTGAGTTGCATTCTGCCTCAGCTTGTCCAAACGATACTGATCACGTTGACACACAAATATGTGATCGAAAATTTGAAGCTTTTTTACAGTCACGTTAATCTTTGGCTGCTAACTTGCTGTTTTCTGTTCCTGAAATAAATCTCTGTATTCAAAAAACCAGAGGCAGACACACAACTGCAACCTATGATGAAATTCACTAAAAATGCCACCATCTCCCCCAGGTCACTGTGTCATCTGGAGGCATGCTGACGCAGAAGCTGAACGTGGATGACCTGCAGTTTGAGAAGGGAACGTTTGACGGCACCATGGCCTACGCTCAGAACAAAGTAAAGGAGACCGGACTGCAACAAGAACTGTGCAGCCAAGAGCTGGATAGAAATTGTCGGTGTTTTGTGTATGCCTGTTGAAGTGCCTTTGTGTTGTCATTACGACAGAGACAGCAGGTGATCCTGACAGAAAGATGGGCATCCCAACACGAGGGCATCCACTTTTCCTCCATGCACCCCGGCTGGGCTGACACACCAGGTAACGGCCACAGGGAGAGAAAAGCATGAAAAGTGTGTCTTTAAACTTTGGACTCATCAGGCACTGATAGAGAAACAACATCACTGATATGCACCAGACACCAAATCTGTCAACTAGAACACCTGAGTACATGCGACTGAAGATGTTGCTGCTGTAATCCAGGGTCTTTTTTTCTCTCCATAGCCGTCCAGTTGTCCATGCCCGACTTCCATGCCAAGATGAAGAACAAACTCCGGACAGAGGCCATGGGGGCCGACACCATGGTGTGGCTGGCTGTGTCTGCAGCTGCCGCCAAGCAGCCCAGCGGACTCTTCTTCCAGGGTCAGAAACAAGAGTTGTAGTCCGTCTTCTTAAAACATTATGGAACCTGTTTGTATGACGTTTGACCCATTATACTGCCCCACTCTTCTCCAACTTGATACAGGAAATTGTGCCATTCTTTGCCCTACTACTGGCCTTGTTTGATCATTTTAAAGGACAATGCTGTCATTGGAGTCAACCGAGACGTTTGATACAAACTTAAAAAAACACTGGTATTATCCGTTAATTTGCCTCGGAAATCATGTTGTGGACTTGTGTGCCTGTATTACATGACTGATCAGTGGCAAGTCATACATCATGAATGAAGTGGGATGCCTTGTTCATATTTCTACATCGCAATACTGCAAAGGGGGCAATGGATATTGATACTTCACACTCGTCCCTGATATCTAGTGTCTTGGATAATGCACTTTTGTGGTACAGGGTCTTCTGCTTTATCTCATACTTGTCCCTAAACTTCCTTGCAGATCGCAAAGCGGTGGCTACACACCTGCCGCTGGCCTTTTCCAGGTCCTCGCCACAAGAAGAAGAGAAGCTGCAGGCCATGTTGGAGCAGCTTGCCAATAAGTTCAAACCTTAACAAATCTGCCAAAAAAAAGACTGATTTTTAACCAAGCACTCCTCACTACAGATGTTAACATATATTCTTTACATAATCAATTTGTTTTTTCTTGGATGTACTAGACACTTTTTAAAAATTTGAGCTAAAAAGAACATGCTGCATTCCAAAATGCTCTTTATCCATTCTGATTTGTTTTTTTTAGTTTTTTTTAAAGAAAGTAGCTAGTACAGTTGTTACAGCTATTATGTTTCAGTTCTATCAAAACATAGGCCTGTCACAAGGAAAATATAATTATTTTTTCAATTTTAATTTAAAGACATAAAATGCAACATATTCACCTCACAGATCAGGACTTGAATAGATGAGGCAAAACCTACTGTAACCTCAATATATAACACTATTAAACGCAAATTTGTATATTATTAATTATTCTAAAATATATTGATAATTTTATTAAACAGTTTTGATAAATACAAGTGTCTTATTTTATAGCAAAATGTCACTTGTTAAGATTTCTCACAGTCTGTAAGACCCTGTGTCTTCTATATTGCATTCCAGAGCTGGTTGGCTTATCTTTGTCCCTACACAGACTCCTTTATTACCTCCGCCAAGGAGGTTATGTTTTTGGTGCCGTTTGTTTGTTTGTCTGTTTGTCTGTTTGTCAGGATTACGGAAAAACTACTGGCCCGATTTTCATGAAACTTCGTGGAAGGGTGTAGCATGGGCCAAGGAAGAACCCATTAAATTTTGGAGCGGATCCGGATCCGACTCACGAACAAGCAATAATAGCACGAACCTTGGCGGAGGTCTGTGCTCTCCGAGTGCCCTTCTAGTTTATAATGTCATATTAGGAAAGCTTGCCTAGTATTTATGTATTTATGAAGGACAGTATAGTTTAAAGTCCCAAGAATAATTTCTGCTGACTGTTTCTAAACCTCCGACAGAGATAGGTAATTAAGTCTGGAAAACTGGAATAAAGGTTTAGGCATTGTGTATGTAGTGACTTTGTATCTCCTGTGTATTGGGGGATTCTGACTATACCCACACGCTAACACTCATAGTCACCCATAGTTACTTAACATGTACCTGTATGAGTAGATATGAAAAACGCAGATAACCAGAAACAATTAACAGTGTTTGTTTATGAACAGTCAATTAAAGCTGTGATGACCATTTCACTACTGTTAGATGAAATCCTTGATAACCTTGTTTCAGGACTAAACATCATACCTCTTTCTAAAATACTCAGTAGGTTTTGAACTGGCTCCATGGGTCCAAGGGATACCCAGCTTATAACTTGACCTTTCAATTCAAGTACAAACATGATAAACACTAAAATTGAGGTTACAAAGTTTTCTCTTAACAGCAGTGATTCATCACGTTTTTGTTTCTTGATTCCAGTGCAATAACTAAACAGAAAAGGCAGAACATATTATGACTTTAAAAACATTTAACCACAAAATCAAAGCAAAAAATGTTCATTACACAGTTTTTAGTCCTGATTCATGTACATGCTGCCACAGTAAATGATTAGCTTGATATGTACATTTTCATGTCAGAAACATATAGACACTCATAATAAATAATCTCATAAAACAACTACAACAATTACAGTATGATGACTGTATAGAACATTTGCCAACATACGTTTGACAAAAAGAGATTTCTTTCATGGTATGGTTGATAAAAAAAAAGAAGTGCTCCAGTATTTTCTTTGCAAAACCACATCAACTAGAGTGCAAAGTCAATTCACCACATGGGATCTCAAGTGTATTTGTGTGAGGCCTGGAAATTTTCATAATCCTACAATCAAACATTTTCAGTCTCAATTTGCACATTACAAAACCACGTACTCACGACATCATGAGATAGAGTCTGTCATATGACCTAAATCCTCCGTCTTTGTTATCACGATATACTGTCCAGTAAAGCAGGGATGCAAAGTAATCATTTGATATAGTCTAACATGATTTCCATTTCTCCTACAAATTTCAATGGACTAGGTGCATCTAGATGGTGGCCTCTAGGAGAAGAAGCTGCTGTGGATGTGGAGGCCCCCTGGTGTGATGACATCACACCAGGGGGCCTCCATGTTCATACCACTGGTCCATTTAAAGTACAGTAGTAATGAAAATACAAACACAAAATTGCATGGTCCATATTCCCTGTCTTTTACATTTGTGGCCTACCACCCTCTGACCCAAGTCTTATTTAACGAGGATAGGTGTGGATGAGAAAATGCTTCTCAACCAACAGGCTAAGTCTTCCCCCTAGAGGCTGAAGTGAGGTAAAGCAGCCTAGAACAGAGACTCAACATTACAATGAGAAGTCAGGGGTTCAGATCCTTATTTGGTAAAATCCAGGGACCAACATGAACAGTATACTCAGCTCAGTGTCACATGGTTAAAGTACTGTTATGCCCACCCTGTCTCTGTCTGTTATTGATATTAGATTAAACATTTCCAATCGTAAATGTGTTGATTTCACTAGTCATTGGTTACTTCTTTTGTGCTTCCACAGAGAAAAACATACAAAACAATAAGTGAAAAAGACAATAGAAGATAATTTCCATGTCCTCTTGGATATGATTAAGAAACAAACGTTGGGGTAAGAGGGAGCTGTTGAACATAGTGCACCAAACGCTGGTGGAGTTGCTGCTCTGTGCCCCAGTTTCCAGTTTGAGATAGGCAAGGAATGCATGAAAATAAAGTAAATAAGGTGTGTTACCCGCCCTCCCACACACACACCACACACACACACACACACACACACACACGTCTCCATCCATGACCTTGTGTCTACGAAGGCCTATCCCATTCCCAGAGGCAGGCTCCAGTGGCCAGCAATGTCCACGCTGTGTGAATGTGCAACAGTCACCGGTTGTGTGAATGTTATTGGGAAAGTTTGTGAAATGACATGGATACTGGTGGTTATCCTCCTCCTGCTCCTCCTCCTCTTCAAGTATGACTGCCGCCGTGATGCGTAAGCTTTCAACAGATTGGTGAACAGAGCCTCCTGTTAATTCCTGGCCGACCACAGACCTCAGGACACCACGGGAGTCATGTCCCATAGCTGGAGACACACACAGAACACCATCGGTTTCATGTCAAAGAGAGACTTAAACTTAACTTAAATGTACTTGTAAACTGACTGTAAAAGAGACATTTCTGCTGACTCCTAAAGCTCAGGCAGAGTTGGCTAAACCTCATGATCTCTGTGTGGAAGAGCATGCAGAAAGACGTCAGATAGCGTTTGATTGATACCAACATTTTTAGACTGAAGTCGCCAATAGCCAACTGTGCCAATATTCAATGTCTTTACAATTGAATTTTAATGCCAAAAAATGACAATTATTCAGTGTTTCCCCCAGAATTGAATTCTTATCAGGGTGGAAATGCATCTGAACAGCATGTAAACCATCATGGGACACTAAAACTCTCCACTTCAAGCCATACTAATGAAATCCTTTTAGGGTTAGCAGCTCCTTAAGGCAGGGTGACCCACCACACCTATTCAATGGTAGGGGAAACTCAGGCATACATTAGTCCTTTAAATGAAGAACTTATCTGCAAAACACATAATTGAACAATTAAATGTATAAATAAAATAACATTTCATTGCAGGTTTTACAGACTGTTTTACGTAGCTGTGGTCAGTCCTGTAAGTAAAGATCAAATGGGAAATAACCAAGCATGGAACCCACTAAATGTTACTGTACGTGTTCGGATGACAATAAGCTTCTGACCAACTCCACTAAACACAGACAGACCCTCTATGTTCCCCAGTCAGACCTTGATAACCTTGTCGGTGCCAGAGGTGAGTAGACTTCCTGTGGTGGGCTCATAGTGCATGTAAACGATGCTGTGCTTGCTGTCATGGAAGGTGGCTGTGGGCGCTCGACTGGAAGCAACAAAGGGAAACACTGGTTACTTTACTGTGGTGCAAGTATTGAGGAATCGTGTCATTTTGGTCTGATAGTTACAAATGACTATTTTCAGTTCAAAGTAATAGTCTAGTCCAATCTCTTTTGTTGATATGTTGAATTGATCCACAATTCGTTTAGCTATGTCTTTCAGAATCAGAGTAATAATACACAGTGTAACATATCATCATTAAATCAACTAAAACTCCACATGCTTAGATTTCACCACAATTTTACTTACACTTCTCTAGTACATAATAGACAATGCATATCTCATTTAGGCAGGGTCAGTAGAACAATAATAGAGGTACATTTTTACTCACTCCTCATCAGTGATGGACTCGTGGCAGCTGTCACACACTCGCACCTCAAACTCAAAGCCCATGAGGGGGATGGTGGAGCGTTTGGACGAACATTTCCCACACACCGCCTGGCCACACTTCCTACAGTGGTGCTGTGGAGGAGAGGAGACCCTGAACATGTGCCCAGTCAGCAGTGCATTGCAACTTGTCTTTCCTTAGTACAAGCTGTTACTGCCATCTAGTGGATAGAAAACAGAACTGCAACCCTGAAAAAAGCCTGAGGCCCATAATGTGATAAAATTTACAGTTTAGGCATTAAGCTGACCTTCTCTTATCCAGTGTGAATTATGATGAGCATGTTTACATGCGCACAATGATGTGACTATTACCAACAGTCTGAGTAAGACAGTAGTGTGATTAAGCCATTCACATGATTCTAAAAATTGACACCTCCCCTAATAATCCGGTGATGTGGTTATTGTGAGTATTGACTTCTCTCTAACAGAACAACATGAGTTACATCACCAAGTACACATGCACAACTTATAAACAACTTATAAAAGCTGCAATGTGTCCCTCACAGGAGTAGTGTCACAACTTTATTGACTTTTTCAGAGCAAAGGTCAATAACATCCGCTCCCTGATCTCCAGCTCCTCGTCTCTGCCTCCTCCTAACATTGACTCTCTGCCTGGGAGCTCCCAGCCTCTCCTCTGTTTTGCCACCGTCACACAGAGAGATATTGAGGAAACCATCAGTAAGATGAAATCCTCCACATGTTCTCTGGACCCCCTTCTCCACTGTTCTGCTCAAAATTGCTGTCATCCGCCCCCTTCTCAAGAAGCCCACCCAGGACCCAGAAGCTCTAGCAAACTACAGGCCCATCTCAGATATCCGCTTTCTGTCCAAGGTGTTGGAACAAGTAGTTGCTGCCCAGCTCCAAGACTAGCTCAGATTAAACAACCTCTTTACCAGCATTACATGCAACCAACAGTAAGGAGTTTCAAGGGTCAGATCCATAGTGCCCCAACAATATTCTTGTTATCCTAGCACGTTCATGAAGGAAAGAAGCAATAGGAAAAGAAATAAGAAAGATAAGAGCTGAGGATGAGAAGTGATTTGGATTATCATTATGCATCACCGTTTAGTCATTATTTTGCTGTAATTAACTTATTTACAGAGTATTATTATTCTGTGTGTAGCTTGTGCAATTCACAAGAAGCGTAGATGTAATACCCTACTTGAAATGAGAAGCCACAGCTTACATCTGTCCCTGAGAGGGAGACAATAAAACAGCCACAGGATGTCTGCAGGCCATTAGTGTAGCAGAACTGAAAGCTTGTATACGCTTGTTGGAAAGCTGTTTAGAAGTGCAGTCAGGGTGCGGTGGAGCTGTATAAGAGATGTTGTTAGCCTGCCCCTGAATCTGCTTCGGCTGAGTGCCTGACATTAAACCTTTCACTTCAATTCCTGTGTCTGTCATTTAATTATCCACTATGGATGAAATTTTATCCTTGTGAAAGTAGGAACGGACTGCATTACCTGTCGTAAGCCAATCTTCTTACTGTCCCACATCTGTTTGAAGTTCCAGAAGAACGGCTGCTCACACTTCTGACAGGAGTCACTGTCCAGCCACTCTGGGGTCTGGGCAAAGTCACAGAATTCAAGGTTTGGTTTAATAAGATTTGGCCTCTGTCTGGCCACATTCCAAGGCAAAATGGACTTCTTTATACACGCATAAATTAATAAACTGACTGATAGCAAATATGCAAGTAACATTTTTTTGTAGTACATGTTGCTCATCAAATCATGACATACAATATTGGGCACAACTATAATCAGTAAGTAGTGAAGTGCAGGCAAAGGGAAAGAAAGAGACAAAAGAGATACACAAACAAAAAGAAAAGAAGTGGGATTCAATGAGAATGACAGATTGGTAAAAGCGATCTAATGTACAATGATGCAAAGTGATCATTTCTTGGTGAAATTGAAATTGCTGCCACCTCCCTCTAGCACTGTTTATTCTCTAATCTTTTATGCCACAGCTCTGGTGAATCAGCCATCTAACCGAACCAGTTAGCATCCTTCGCTGAGTAAGCGGCTGGATGGTGTATTGCTTGGGATAACAGCTATGACTGATTGCTTGGGGAGAGAACAGCGAGCTCCTGATCTTATTTTAAACCTTGCCTCGAGGAATGTCAGTTTCAAACAGAAAGCAGAGCAAACGATGGAACAGAGAAAATAAATTTGAGATGAATATTCGGGCAAAGTAATGGAGACCGCGACTTAAAAGAATGACACCGAGGCAGAATGAGAGTGACTTCGGGTTAATGGAGAAGCAATCAAGTCCTAACGGTCTGGAGACCGGCAGAGCACAGGGGGAGGAGAGAGAGTGCAGTGCTCTCTAAATTAAAGCTAGGCTGTGTGTGTGTGTGTGTGTGTGAGAGAGCGTGAGTGAGAGCGAATCAAAAGGACATTCTGCTAATCTGGTGACCTTTTATGGATCTCTTGAGAGAGATTAATCCGCAGTAGGAGGGAGAACAAACATAAGCACACAATCAATTTTGAACCTGTGTCACTGTCATTTTTATTTGAAACTATATCCCACATGAAATCAACCACGTGCAGCCTTGATATTATCCCCACCAAATTTCTTAAAGAGGTTATTGACACAGTTGGGCCCAGTATTTTATCAATTATTAATAGCTTGTTGGAGAAAGGTATTTTTCCTTCTGTTTTTAAACATGCTGTGGTCCAAACTCTTTTAAAGAAACCTAACCTTGATCCCTCTGTTCTTAACAATTTTAGGCCCATTTCTAAACTTCCATTTTTATCAAAGGTTTTAGAGAAAGTGGTATCAACCCAGCTTTTAGCTTTTATGTGTCATAATAACATCTTTGAGAAATTTCAGTCTGGTTCTAGAGCTTTACATAGTACAGAAAATGCCCTCCTCAAGGTAACCAATGACCTCCTTTTAGCAGCTGACAGGGGGGAAAGTGCAATTTTAATTATTTTAGACCTAAGTGCAGCCTTTGACACTGTAGATCACGCCATTTTAATTGACCGTCTTAACACCTGGGTTGGCATCAAGGACACTGCACTTGGTTGGTTTTATTCCTACCTTTTAGAAAGAACCTTCGCGGTCACCATAGGTAACTACTCATCTTCTACAACTCACATTACCTGTGGTGTACCGCAAGGTTCTATTTTAGGTCCAATTTTATTCTCAATCTATATGCTGCCACTTGGCCAAATTATCCAAAGACACAATGTCTCTTTTCATTGCTACGCAGACGACACACAGATATACCTTCCTCTGAGACCTGGTGACCCAAACAGCCTAGCTGCTGTTGTAGATTGCTTCAATGACATCAACTGTTGGATGGCACAGAATTTTCTTCAGCTCAATAACTCAAAATCAGAAATCATATTGTTCAGTCCCCCAAATTCTATCAGTCATATTGAGAGTGGCCTTGGTCCTCTGTCCGCAAATGTGAAGCCCGTTGCCAGAAACTTGGGAGTACTACTTGACTCTGACCTAAACTTCGAACCACAAATTTAAAAAATTGTCCAGTCCTGCTTCCTTCAACTGAGAACCATCTCCAGAATCAAACCAATACTATCACACAGCGACCTGGAAAAAGTAATCCACGCCCTAATCTTCTCACGACACGACTACTGTAACTCCCTCCTTTCTGGCATCAACCAAAAATCACTCTCTCGCCTCCAACTAGTTCAGAACGCAGCAGCTAGGCTTCTTGCTGGTTCTAACAGACGACATCACATCACCCCAATCCTGGCTTCTCTCCATTGGCTCCCTGTTCGTTTTAGAATTGATTTTAAGATTTTACTGATCACTTTTAAAGCACGTTTGGGTCTGGCTCCAAGCTACATAACAGATATGTTGACCCCATACGAGCCGGTGCGCAGCCTTAGATCCTCAGGCGGGGCCCTTCTGGCTGTTCCAAAGTCAAGACTTAAAACTAAAGGTGACCGTGCCTTTTCCATCAGGGCCCCTCGGCTTTGGAACGACTTGCCTGAGGAGATAAGGCTAGCAGAATCAGTGACTTCTTTTAAATCACTTCTTAAAACCCATTTTTCTAGACTTGCTTTTATGTGATGTCGTCTTTTTATTGTCTCTTTATCGGCTTTTTATCGTCTTTCTATTGTCTTTTTATGTCTTTTATCTTTCATCTTAACTATCTTAATTTTATCTTACTTTTATTCTATTATTTTATTTATTTTGGTTTTCATCCTACGATTATACGACTATTTACTTGAATGTTTGCTCTTTTCCACCTCTGTCCTCCTATGAATTTAATCCCTGTTTATTATTGTTGTATTGCCTTTTACATAATTTGAGTATTCTGCTTTTATTTTGTCTGTCAAAGCACTTTGTAAACTCTGTTTTTAAAGGTGCTATATAAATAAAGTTATTATTATTATTATTATTATTATTATTATTATTATTAATAATAATAATAATAAGCTTTTCCAACAGTGTCCTCTATATTATGTGCACATATACAAACAGGCATGAATACACAGATGGCACACATGAAACACATAATGTATACAATATTTTTCAGGTAGCTCAGCATCACTGTGTCTTCTTTCCATGTCATACTACGTGTCACAGCGCATGCAAGCTGTTAGTGAGTATGTGTGTATGTGTGTGTGTGTGTGTGTGTGTGTATGTGTGTGTGTCCTCTCCAACCCCCTCCATTAGTCTGCTGCTTCGCCCCCCTCTCACCTCTTGTCGTGTCACATCCATGTTCCAGATGACAATGCCTCCGTCTGAGCTGCAGGAGATAAGCTGACGAGTGTGCGAGGCGTAACACAAGCCCTGGACCTTTTCACTGTAAGGAGAGCGTGCGCACACACATGCATACACACACACACACACACACACACACACAGGCATAGGACAAGCAGAGGATGAATTACTTGGGAATACTGTTTGCATAGCTGACTGACTGATATTACCATACTTTTGGGAGTCGGCCCAGGCAAAAATGGAGCAATCTGATTGGCATGCAGTATGGTGATCTCTTGATGATTTTTTATCTCTGCCAAAAGGTATGTCTGACTTTGACTGGAGTGTGTCAAGTCATTTGTTTAAAAGGTAAGATCCAAGGGCTAGACCTTCCAATAGGGACCACGATGTTCAGAACTATTGCCATTGGTATTTAAGTCCATGCTGCAGGTGAACAAGGTTGGGTGGGGTAAATAATTGTCATTGAATACTCATATTTCAAAATGTACTGACTCTGCTTTCAGTAGCCATTCATAACACTGGATTTATTACTGTGGAAAAGAAAATTGTGACTGGATACCTTCAAATGGGTCACTGAAATTGAATGGGGTTTAGATTGGTAACAGCGAAGCAGTGAATGTCATTGTCACTGACAGTAAATATGATGCATGTGTGTGTGTGAGAGAGACAGAGAGAGAGAGAGAGAGAGAAAGAGAGAGAGTGCGTCTGTGTGTGAGTCTTACTTGTGTCCCTGCAGCTCAATGGCGGTGCCTTTGCGCCCTCCGATGTCCCACATGATGATGGAATGGTCTGAGCTGCCAGAGAACAGCACCCTCTGGACCGGGTCCCAACACAGCGCCGTCACATTACCTGGGGCATGGGAGAACAAGCACACACACACACACACACACACACACACACACACACACAGAAATACATGAATAACGGAGCAGACAAACAGATAAGCATGCAGGCACACTCTCGCGCACACAGTTCATAAATAGGACAGAAACAAATGAGCACTGTGAGACCTAATTAAGTTTATCCTCATTTTGTAAACAAGATGGCCTGTATGAAAGACCAGTATGATCTCTTAATGAATACAGATTCTAGCGAGAGCGTTGTGTTAGCGCTGCTTGACCTGAACGCAGCCTTCGACACAACCGATCATGCTATTCTCATTTATATATTTAGGAATTGGGTTGGTATCTCTGGGGCTGCGCTGCACTCATTCTCTTTTTCACTGTCAAACGAAACATTTTTACTTTAGTAATTATGTTTCTTCTCTCTGTCTCTTACCCCATCTAAATATTATTTGCTGGCATCTCTTGTCACTGCTCTTCTGATGATATTCTGGTAGGGACGTGTCCCTACCAATATCAAGCGACTCTGAAATGTCCCTAGCAATTATTTTGATTGACAATAAAAGTTGTTTTGTCCGTCAGTGTCTAGTCAATGTTAACAGATAGCGTTCTCTACTACGAGTCCCGCTGCATTGGTGTAGTGCATTGGTGTCCCGTGTCGGCATAGCAACGGACGCTGTAACGAAACTTTAGTATAACAGCTGTTTTAGAATGTTATTGCGTCACCCAGATAAAAATTGGCGTGACACCGCCTCCCTAACCCCCCAAAAAAAATCGCTGATTGGCTTTGCCATTTCTTGCTAACGTATGAAATGCTGTGGGCTGTGTACAAGAAGAGCCAAAACTCCGCCTACCGGCGAGCATGCGAGTGAAGACTCCATCCTATTTTATATTAGTAACAGTTGTGTTTAGCCATTAAAGTTAGTTTATTTAAGTACCGTGTCGCGTGCGTCTGTGACGGGTGACGACCGTAAGTAGCCTACATGTCACAAGTGAGACTGAACAATGCTGCTGTGTGCCACACTGGACAACACTGATGTAAAACAAATATGCCAACAGTTCATTTCTGTTAATGACAGGCGTAGGCATGTGTTTGGCTCCTTCAAATAAGAGCAAGGCAGTGGACACTCAGCTGTTTGTATGTAGGGTTTGGATGTAGTTTACAATATCTTATCATTATTATTATTATTATTATTATTATTATTATTATTATTATTATTATTATTATTTTAAATGTAAATACAGATCGTTGGTTTGAATAGGCAACAGTACTACAGTACCTGCCTTAAAACAAAATGTGCTCTTCAAAGTCCCATTCAGCTGGCAAATTTGAGTAAAGGATTCATTAATGTGCTACACCCCTGTGTCTGTGTGTCTGTTAATGAGTGTATTGGCTACCATAACTATCTAGATCAGTGGTTCTCAACGTGGGGTCCGGGGACCACCAGCGGTCCTTGAGGGGGTTCCAGGGGGTCCCCAGCAAATTGATGAATTGTTAAACTTCAGCATTATTTAATTTACAAATAGTTAACACAATTACAGAATGTAGAAGAATGACTGTTTTGATCATAGTTTCACTGTTATCTCTCTACCTACAATACAGACAGTCATGGGATTCTGGATCAAAATCATATTTAACAATAAAAGTATTCTCAGATTTGGGGCCGAGAGACAAAATCTCATCAAATGGGGGTCCATGGCTCTAATGTGGACTAAACTAGGGGTCCTCGATATGAAAAAGGTTGAGAATCACTGATCTAGATGATATGAAATGGCGGTCAGAAGTCTATCATAAATGCAAAACGCCTCAGCTTCCAGTGGGGGTTACATCCCCTCCGGACCTCCCCCATTTGTGTCCCTACCAATGTCAAAATCAAACCTACGCCCTTGTCCAGAATACATGTCTGAACAAACTGAGCTGTCTGTCAGTCCTTTCATTCTGTACATCAAGCCTGTATCTCAAAATCTTTGATTCATGTTTCAACCATGAGTAGCATACTAATAACACGATTCATGATTTTACCAAGGTAGATTGCCAAGATTAGATTGGTCTACTCCTTTAACGACACTGACAGACTCATACATGCATTTATATAATCTCCTCTTGGCTGGTGAAATGCCCAGTTCTCCTGTTTCAATCAACAAGCAGCAGCACAGCTCTAATTCTGCTGCCAGGTTATTGAAGAAAACTAAATGCACATTACAAGCTCATACTAGACCTGCCTCAGCTTCTCCGCACTGGTTGCCTGTTAGTTTTAGAATTGATTTGTCTTAACTTGAAGCACATTTTTAGGCTTTGAACTAAATTATTTTCACTTACTTCTACTGTATTTGCCTGCTTGAAATTCATGTCTGGCATTTCTATTGCTTTTCTTATCGGACTCTGCAACACGGTTTTGAAAAGTGAAGTTTATTATTATTATGAAAATTATCATAAAATGTCTCTGTGATTCACAGTCAGCGACAGCATCTCTCTCTCTCTCTCCCTTTCATATTTGCAAAAGCAGCATGTGAGGGAATGAAGACCTGCTCATTTTCACAAACTAATATTTGCATGAGTCATGAGCGTTTTATAGCAGGATGCCAAAATCTTCTAGGCAAAGAAATGTGGCTCCAAGACACCTTCAGTAACCAATTATTTGTTTTTGTCTAGACAAGATCTGAACAAATACTGTCTCATCATCACTGGTAGCCTAAGAGAAAATTCATGCCGGTTTCATTTCACATTATTATTGATCATATAGGCTTAGGCTACAAGACTTGACAGCATTCTAGGTGTGTGTGTGTGTGTGTGTGTGTGTGTGTGTGTGTGTGTGTGTGTGTGTGTATGTGTGTGTATACCAGTGTGTCCCTTGAAGGTGGTGACCAGGCTACAGCTGTCCTGCTCCAGCTTCAGGATGGTCACCTGACCAGACTGGTCTCCTACAAAGACATGTCTGGTCTCCACGTCAAACCTGGGAGAAGATTAAGGTTAAGGAAGAGGAAACTGAAACAAGCTGTTGCCTCCGGTCTTATCCGTCTTTGTTTACAACGCCTCTCAGTATATCAACTGTAATAGGACTACACAAACACAGACAGAACAAGACACTTTCCATTCTAATCACTATCTAAGAAATCATTTTAAACAATATGAGTGTACTGTGTTTCGTGCTGCATTGCCAAATCTGGCATCAAAATGGTTTGGATGTGTGGAATAGAATAACTGTCTCCCTTTCCTCAGAGCAAAACATCCTGTGTCAGATTTCAGTTCAGCCCTCTGCAGCAGCAAAATGATTACAGAGTGTCAGTGACTTGCCTCTCAGGCCTTTCAATGGCCTTTCAGAAGGCCCCATCCCACACAGTCTTCCTCTGACCTGCTTAAATCACTACAGGCCAAAATCATTAGAGCACTGTCCACTCTGCAGAATGGAGGAAAGGAGAAACAAATGAACGTGCAAGAAATAACCTAATTATCCCATCTAATCTAATTCTTCCTGTCTTAAAATGAACCACAACACAAATGTAATTACTCGTTAACTCCATGTTGTGGTTGTTAGAGCAAGAATAAACAATTTTCCAATTGTTTCCCCTCACTGAAAAACTTGAAATGATATGTGCCTTTACCAGATTCGGTGTGGTTAGGTCAAATGTGGCCACTCAAAGTCATAAAGTCAGGACGGTCAAAGAGGGCTATCATTATCACATGAAATGTTGCCAAAGAAAATCCCATATAAAAAACTGTAACCATCACCGCTCAGCCTCCCTCTATTTCTCCCATTCATTTTCTTGCCATGCTAACTAAAAGTGTAATTTGTAGGACACTAGCATAGTTCGGCTCGCAGGATACCAGCAGTCTCATAACCTCATAGCAGGCTCATTGGTATGGACCAGTGCCGTTGCTGAGCGCTCTCACAGCCTTTCATCTGGCCATTACAGAAACCTACCCCAACGGTTTCCTTGACAACAGCATGACTGATGCCTATTGTTAGCCCTTCCCAATAATACAAACTAACTGGAAGCTAATCTCACTTGCACTGTGTCTTAAGTGGCTGTGCTGGAAGAAGCCGAGGCCTAAAGATAGATTCTGTTGTCATAATAAAAAGGCAGAGATCTGTCCGGGTCCGAAACACCAAAAATGGCTCGTCAGTTAGCACTTGCTTCCTTCGCTTCCACTCCATTTAGCGAGGAGCTTAGCTGGCAAGTTCATTGAGCACAGTCTAGAACTGAGCTAAGCATCCTACAAGTCCAGATCACAGTGTGACAGAGGTCTGAGATGCCGGCCCTGCCGCTCAGACTGGCCGGTTAGTCGGTGGAGGATACTGTAGTCCGGAGACCCAGGCGGCGGTGCGATAGGTCCCTAGCTGCTGACCGCTCTCTGAGCAGTGCCAGGTGAAGTTCTTGTCCTGGCCTGTGCTCAGAACCCACTCCATCTCCAACACAAACAGCACCACTGTCACTTTGCCCTGGTGGGCTGCAGGCAGACATGGACAAACACAAACAGAGCATGTTAGATGCAGAATCGCTATAACAAACGTAGAGGAATTAATCTTGGGTGACATTGGTGCAGAGACATTTTGGCAACTCACAGAGTATCAAAGTACACACTGATACACATGATACAAGGACACACGTGGTGCAGATCCTCACATAGAGTGCAAAAGGGAAGTGCAACACATATGACGGACAGCAGACTATAAATATTACTCTGCATTCACTCAAGAATCAATTTTCCTATGGTTATTCATACAATGTGTCATGTTAAAGCTGTAGAGGGGAAGCATAGGGAGTGACCAGTAGCACACTGGTCCAGTGTGTTATGAGGAAGTTACACTCGATAGAAAGAGATGCATCAAATAAATTATGAACACGGGAGAACAAGCATTCCTGAGGCTGCAGAGTCCGCAAAGCCTTAAGTACACAGCGCAGTGCAGAGTTTATTAGTATTGAAGAACTGTCCTAAAACTGCTTGGGTAATAATAAATAGCATGATATTAAATAGGGACAGTAGTAAGGTCCAGAGATTTCAGAGATTTACAGGGGGTGAGACTTTGGAGGGAATTTTATGTAGGGTTTATATATTTTAAAGTTACATTTTCTTGCAAAAACAGACTGTGACATTATACACCATGGTGCTACATTGTGGTATGGAAAACATGCAAATCAGTGACATGGTGGCTGTTGTCACGTGCGACAAAGACAACAAGTTTTGAGGCAAACCAGCTACGGTACGCTTTTGGTTCTCCTCCAGCCATTTTGAACATTGGCTGACACATACACACGAGATTACACATTGGGACACACACACACACACACACACACACACACACACACACATACACACACTTCCTGTCTCACCCTGGTAGGTGCTTGCCGGGGTCATCTTGTTGTAGTCTTCTGACAGGATGAACTCCTGAAAGACAGGAAGTGGAGAAACATGACACTCACTCAACACCAAGATTTCCAAATACACTAGAACCTCAGATTCCTGAAGTGAGCTTTCTACTGAATGGGCAACATATGCTGATGTAGATATGTGTTCTGTCACTGTGTTTGATTTTGGAATTTACATAGTAATACATCAAAGTGTTAAAAATACTTAACTTTAACATATCTATCCAGTATTTCAAATGAAACATGCAGAACTTCAAAACAGTTTTGTCCAGAAATTGAATACATTCTACTGCAAATGTCATTCTCCAAAACAACCTTAATACTATATACAAAATTCATACTGTGGTTTTATTAGCATTAGTTTTGTTCATGAGTATGTAACACTGCATGTAATATGCAATGTAAAAGTTTTCAATATCACCATATTCTGATTATAAAATAACCAAAATTGCCTGGAAAAAAGTAATTTTATTTGGGTGTATCCTCCATCGTAAGCTATAGTTTTTAATCCTTAAGAAAGATGAATACTTTTCACCTATTTAGATCTAGAGACCAAGAGAGAACGCATGACACCAGTCACTCTCCAGCCTCATGTATAGACGGCATATCTTTTCATGTTGAGCCCCATACGAGCTAATCAGGAAATCATGTGGAAGATTAGCTGAGAGACCCGACCCGTTTCCTCAAACGCATCGATTGGTGCTGAGTATCTGGAGGTCAGACTGAAAGACACTAGAGAGGAGAGCAGCTCTCCAGAGAGCTCATGAAATATGAGAGCATGACCGAACCGGCCCTGACTGACGCTGCTCTGTGTGTGTGTGTGTGTGTGTGTGTGTGTGTGTTGCGGTTTGAAGGTATTTGCTTCGCAGGCAGGCCAAATGTAAATGACTGGAGATACAACCTGCAGGCCTATGCATCGGCTAGTGGACTGAGTGCATAGAAGAAGAGCAGCTCTTGGGTTAATGTTGTGCTTCCCCCTGAGGCTAGTGCCACCTGTATTAAAAATGTAGGCACTTGTAGTACTTTAGATTTCTCTGGGTTTAAGTGCCTGGCAAATGTTTTGTTATGCTACTGCCTGACTTGAAATAACTGGCTTGGCAAAGGACCTGCTGTTGGGCCTACTTGTTCTAAAACAAATAACTCCAATACCGAAATGTTCAAACAAAACCACAAACACTGGAGTGCATTAAACTACTCAATATTTGAATAGACTGGGTTGTGTCAGACTCTCCTGTCACAGAATGGGACTGTATACGACAAAAAATGACAATATTAAAATATACAATAAGCACTCTTAAGTTCTCTGATATGTGAGGGGTAATTTTGAAAATGAAAGCACAATACAGCCCATAATATAGCAGAACAGAAAAACTGTGTTTCAGAGTTCAGAGGTTGTCTGCAGTCACACTGAGCTGACAACAGCCCCATTCCAGTCTCTTAAATACACCCACCAGAACACATTCCTTCTCCACGCACTGGAGAGCAGTCGTTTTTACCTAAATGCTGACAATTTGAGGTGCATTCCATTTGAATTGCAAAAAAAAAAAGAGGAAAATGGATATCCCTTGTCTCCCTCCTAAGATCATCCTGTCAACAGGCCAACAAAAATACGACCTCTTGGAATGGCATGTATCCCACAGGTCGGCGCTACTGAAACAGCATGAAAACAGCACCGTCCTGGGGCTGACTGAGTGAAGAGAGGAAAGACAGGCGAGAGTTTTGTGTTTGGAGGGGAAGTCGGTTGGTGGTTGAACTTACAGACACAACTCCAGTGTCCATGCCCACTGACAGCCTCCTGGTCTCTGGGTTAAAGGACATGCAGGAGCACGAGGCTGCAGAGACAAGGAAACATAACTGTTAAACTCTGTGTGTGTGTGTGTGTGTGTGTGTGTGTGTGTGTGTATATGTGTGTGTGTGTGTGTGTGTGTGTGTACCATTTTCAAACAAGGTCGCCTGACTTTTGAGTGGACTTTCAAGTCCCCTGTGCTATTATTTCTATGTATTTTTTTATTGTTATTATGATAATATTACTGTTACTTCATCTTGCTCCATCTGTTCTGTTGAACAGAGCCTTAATGGAGCCAGCACAAAAACAAAAACTTCAAATTTGACCATTTTCATGCCAGAAAATGCCAGAAAATTACAAGTATTCAGTTTTTCCCACAGAATCATATTCTTGCCAAGCTTCTGAAACAGCATTTAGACCATGGCACACTAAAAAATCTCCATTGAAACCCAGACCAATAATAACAACAACAACAAAATAACTAATATTGATGGATTTAGATTGTTGAATTTATTAAATGTGGCAAGTTATAGATCTATAGTTGGTGACTGTTAAACCTTCTTTCTGCTGTAGGCTCTAGGTTGATTTAATGGGAGGAAAATAAACCAAAAATGACTTTAGATATTTCTGCTCATTATGAGTGTTGAAGTATTTTGGATAAAAATGCACTGTAGCAATTTCCTGGCTGAGCTGGCTAGTTTTAGAAGATGAAAAATAACTGCAATAAATGTGGGAACAAAGTCCTTACAATTTAACCCCACCTAAGAACAACACAAATATGAAAAACTCAGTGAATATGCTGGAGCATCTCAGAGATGCACAGCTGTCCAAATGCGTGTAAAACATACTCCATCTTGGCAGACTGACTAGATCAACAAGTGAGAACTAGCTTAGTAGTGCTTAGGCCTATACATGATTTTAGTCTTAGAGGGGCTGAATCTTGTCCATGACATCCACATTGCTCTGATTGGTCAGTTTACAACCAATCGTGATGCTGGACAACTTTGCCGGCAAAAAAGGACGACTTACACCAAACCCAACACACAGAAGCACATCACTATAAGTAGTGGCTCTTAAAAACTACATTCATCATTAATTCCTTCTCTCTCTCTCTGTGTTTCATATTTTTGTTAGTCATGAAAGCAGTGACTACAGTTTGCTTCCCCGCCCCACACACTCTTTTTTTTTTTATTTCAGTCTACATATCTAGCTTCAATACTCTAGCTTTAACTACAGCGATCTTGCTGACGGCAGTGTGAGATTTCCTTCTATTGCACAACTGGAAGGAAAAAAATACGAGAGAGAAGATGACATCGACTACAGTATTCGGTGGAAAATGAAACTGTTTGATGGCGGATTTCTAAGAAACCAGATAGGACCTGCACCTATCTATTAAACCGCATGCACTCTTGGCAAGCTAATCTAATATTTGCAGGTATTCAATCTGAAAGTAGGCATAAAAGATTCATTAGGTACTCATACATATTCATGACATATTTGGCTACGCTGAAAAATAGCCTAGGCGATCATTTATCCTATTAAAAATTGCCCAGATGCTTTATGGACAGATATTAGCCTGCTCTGAAAACAAAGGCAGTGGAATTGAAACAATATTGATGGCAGGTTTAATGGCAGAAAGCTTGGCTATATCGAAACCTATGACTGTGTTCGGGGAATATAAATTGGTATTTGTTAAAAGTACACAAAAAAGGTAAGCCATCTGACTTACTTGGCATTGTGTGGTAGACACTGGGCCAGTACTGGCCACTGTCCCTCTTCAGCCATACCCGAATTGTCCTGCAGAGGAAGGTGAGAACACAATGGGTTAGCCTGCATGTCATTACAGGCATTATATACAACCTTTGCACATACAGACACTCACACCCACCCTCAAGCATTCACACATGTACACAGGCTAGATAAACACACACACTCTTAGCAACCAAAGAAAACGCACGCACTAGGCAAGAGTACACACACTCCAGGCAGGTAAAGAACTGGGAGATGGAGGGAAGAAATAGCACAACACATACCTGCAGTCTTCCCTAAAGCAACCCAATAAGGATTAGAGTCTGTGCAGGTAGTAATAGGCCAAAGTCATATTTTACTAACAGCCTTATGCCATATGGCAGAACACATTGTCCAAAATTGTGTGCACCTGTACTAGAAAGCGTCATCTTATTTACCTATGGGATGGGGGTCATTCAAAAAAAAAAAAAGTATTAATGTAAAACCATTAAAGCTGGTAGACAAAATAAATAATACACTTTATTATTTATTATTTACATTGTATAGTATACTTAGTACACTACAGTTCTATGCACACGAATGACTAAGCTATATCAGCTGACTTTGGCCAGGCAGCTTTATGCAAATGTTTATGGGGGATATTTTCTTTTACAACCATTGAGTTATTCTACATAGAAAGGGCTTTGAAATAATCAAGCCAGACGGGAGCCTAAGTTCAACAGCACGATCAATGACCGAATTGGGGGAGAGGGGACATGCTGGGGAGGGGGGGCAAAGGCAATATTGCATGTAGTAAACGTAGGCACTTAACGGATAGATTTGTAGATATAGATTATTTGCGGTCTGTGACACGCTACAGTCGCAGTACTGCACACAGCTTACCTGTCTTCAGAGACGCTGATAACGCCGTCTTCCTTGGGAATGATCACCGCCGCGCTCACAACATCTTGGAAAGCCTCGATTTTGCTCAGCAGGACGGGCTTCCGAGTCTGCGGTTTGGGCTGGATTTCGGCCGCCATGGGTTGATGCACAAACCTCCTTCTCCAGTTTTGGCTCTTGGAAACATAACACCCTAGTCCGACAGCAGAGCTACGGCTAGGAGGTACTAGCTAGCAGGCACTTGGCAGGCAGGCGGTACACGATGTTGTGACAGGCGGCCAGAGATGCTGCCAGTCAGCTGACAGGACACTCATCTACAGACCGCTGTCAAGCCAGACACAAAGACACGAGACACGTGTTCCGGTTAAGACTTTCACAATAAAACTCTTACGGTGTGTGGCAACGTTTTGCGATGAATACAAAGTACCAACGTGAAAATGAAGAATGTATTTAAGGAGAAAGTTGGATATCAAGTGATAATATGAAATTATAGGATAATATGGAAATATGAAAACGATTATATGAAAACACTCCCGGAACCTCGTGCGCTAGCACCGAGACTGACGTGAGAGTACTTGACAACGAAACATACTTCCGGTCAAATTGTATTCAGACTTCACAATAAAAGTCAAATCGTTAACGCCTTGATATACTGTAAGATACAAGATAAGATAAGATAAGATAAGATAAGATAAGATAAGATAAGATAAGATAATAGCGCATATGGGCGCTACTATTGAAATACACACAACCAGCAATTTCAACACTGGAACATATTTAGTAGAAATGTATGAATGAAAGTATGAAAAAAGTATGAATCACAGCAGTAAGAAGGTGTGTAAGTAGTAGCAGTAGACAATTAGAAAATAAGCAGTAGACAAGTAGAAAATTTGTAAAAAAAAATAAAATAAAAAACAAAACGACAAAAACAAACAAAATCAATATATATGCAATATATAACAAGTGAGAGGCAAATGAGGACATGAAAAAAAAAAAAACAATATGTGAAATTACAGCATATAGGATGTGAAAAATGCTTGTATTCACATTCTTCAGTTAGCCTACATGCTTTGTGAAAGAAACCAAGAAAATATAATTTCTGTTGCGATCACATTGGAGATCAAACCAACAAATTATTTTTCAGCAAATGACAAATACAAAGATATGACAACTGTCTCTAATGTTTGTTTACAATTCACAAAGTGATGTACACACTCTCACTGCATACAATATAATTCATTGGGTCAGCAGGCTCTATAATGTCTATATAATGTCAAAATTTGTGGTCAACAATTTTGCGCCCATAATCCTCTTTACAGCGCCACCCTCAACATACTTTATTTTGAAAAACGTGTCAGTGACAAAGCGGAAATAATGTAGTGGACTGTTGTGTCTTGCTCAAGGGAAGTCTGTCAAATAGAGGCAGATAGGCTACTCTTCCTCCTCTAATGCAAGAGCCAGCCGCCGGATGTTTTCCTCCTATTTTTGCGGAAGTGATGATATTTTCCAAGTATCTACATTATGTAAATTGTGTTGCTCAATCTCTTATATTCGGTTTAGTGTCATGTGGGATAAATCTCGAGCTAATGTGGACTCTAATGCCAGGGAGAGTGTAGCTATTTGGCGATTAATTGAAATTCTAAGCTTTTAAAGGTTATGAAACTACCAAGAGTAGGTCCCTTTCATGAATGAAGATAATTTTTATCTAAATCGTTCCCAGCCCTGCCAAAACTGCATGGGTACCCAAATTAGAGGCAAGGTTAATGGAAGCCAGCCTTCTAACTGTTTTTATTATAACAATCACCAGAATCCTCCCTGAATGCGTTATTTTTTAAATTTTCTGTTTAACAAAGTGGATGGTTTCATCCACAGGAAAAAAGACAAATAGTGCATTGCAAAATCTTACAGAGCTGCAGGGTGTGTGTGTGTGTGTGCGTGTGTGTGTGAGTGCGCGCGCGCATGTGTGCGATCAATCCTTTGCAGTGATTATTAAACCTATTTCCCTTCAGATCTTTTCGTAGAATGGGCTGTGTTTAATAGTTCATTACATGAAAATAAAGTGCCATATGTGAACGAGTAGTTTCAGTGTCTCTGACTGCATTATTAGATTGCAGTGTTATTGTTTTGGGTATATCTTCGCCTTCAGTTTTCTCCATAGTCTTCAAGGGCTGTCTTTCACAGTAGCCCACGCCCGTGCATAAGATGAACTGAGTGTTGATTATGTAATCATTTCACATGGCAGACATTGCTCTATTCCTCGGCAACATTTGCTTGTAAATCACAGCCTCGCTCTGGTAAAGAATGTGTGGCCACATATGTTATATTCTTCAACACATAATGCATGTTGTTGAGAATATTTTTCCTTGCATTCCAGCTTCCGATGCAAGCATGCGCACAAGAGCCTTATGGCTTTGTCCTTATTTGGATATGGTAATTAGGCCCTTCAAACAGCCAATGAGTGACCGAGTGAGTATGCATGTGACGCTGAAAGACCGCTTGGGAGGCGGGGTCAAGCGCGTAGCTTAGGTTAAAACCAGTGGACAAGACACAGCGCATTCAGTGTAGGGAGAAGCAGGGACTCACTGTGAGGGGGAACTTTGTTTCTATGAAACTTAGGAATATTTGCAAAATATTGTAAAAATTATCAAAATCCCTCGTAAATCAATAACCTGCCCCTAGGGTTTGAGGTTTTTAGTTTAGTTTACCTGGAAAGGGCTTCTACACTCACTATTCTTACACTTTTTTGAAAGAATGTGTGAGACAGACAGTTAGCCAGCTAGCTAGCTAGCTGAGAGCTGATACAGGCGGCAGGAGAACAAAAGATTTTTTTGCGTTTTGGCCGGTTGCACTGACACCAAGTCCATGCAGAACGTGTCATCACCATCACAATGCCCGTTTTACTTTTTCTGATAGACACGTCCGCTTCAATGAACCAGCGCACCCATCTGGGCACTACCTATCTGGACATAGCAAAAGGCGCTGTTGAGACTTTTATGAAGGTACTGTAACCACGGGACAAATTAATATTGGGAGATCCCAAGCGGGATTGCGGTTCAGATCAGCATTGTACTGTTGCAAGCTCGCCTGTCAAACATGATCTCTCGATAACCGTAAATAATTCTCTACTATTTCCACAGCTCAGAGGGAGAGATCCGGCGAGCCGAGGGGACCGGTATATGTTGGTAAATTTTGAGGACGTTCCGCTCGGAATAAAGGTAGAGTTTATTTTCGGGTCATGTCCAGCTTTACATTGCGCAGATAGACTGTCCTTCCATCGCTCCACCACGTTGTGATCACTACATCAATTGTGTAGAGAAAATCTTCAGGAGGAGCTTTCATACCCCTTTTAAAACATGGCCGACATTTTGTTTCAATGTGAGCAGCAAGGAACTCTGGGTGTTATTTATACAGCGAGGTGATGTCTGGGGGGAGAAGGGGGGTGACTGACTAGCCTACTTTACTTGTTTAGACCAAATTGCCACTTAGTCACCGCACTCACTGCGACTTTGCCACTTTGTAATTTATGATCCCAGGCCAGTCGCACTGGGCTGATAGGGAAGGATCACGGGCTTGGCTGCACTGCTGTCAAATTGTTGACTTGGGCAAATGGAGAGGAAACGACCTATATAGATGTTTATCAATTCATAATCATAATAAAATCATATAAGTTAAATATTGACCTCTAGGGAAGCTGTCTGGTTTTTGCTCCAATAGGTGCAGGGTAGTTATTTATTTGTATTAATGTTGTTATTAACCAAACCTCTTGTTTTTGTTCTTTCCTAAGGCTGGATGGAAAGAGAGCCACGCCACATTCATGACAGAGTTGAGGAACCTCCAAGCAACTGGACTCACATCTATTGGCCAGTCCTTGAGGACCGCTTTTGATTTACTCAATCTCAATAGATTAGTGACTGGGATAGACAACTATGGACAGGTATGTGGTGCTGGAGAGGCAGAGAGGAAACTAGGGTGACAAAAGTTCCATGACAAGCTATATACCCCCACAGATTGCCCCCTTCCCCTGTCCCCAGTCTTTCAAGCATCAAACACCTGCACACTGTGTCCCCACACACTCCTTCAGAGTCATGTGCTCATGACACAAACCATGACAGCCATAATGCAAAACATGGAATAACTGCTGTTTTCACATGTCAGTAGCTGTTATTGATCTCAGCATTGATTTGATTACTTTTCTTTTTTTTTAGCTGTAGCAGAAGTGTCAGAAATCCAAACTATTTTCATGCTAAAATTATAGGCTATCAAAGGTGAAGGTGATCCGTCAAGACCTACCAATGCATGATTTAGCATTTTACTCAGTAGAAGGATCTCTTAAATAGAAAATCCTCCATGTGGTGATAAACGGTCAATGCAGTCTGCTGGCTGATAGTGTGCATATAGATATAGCATCTAGCTTGCCAGGGGAATCATCTTTATTGCGTGATTTGTTTTTGAATTCCAACAAAAGGTGTAAAACTTATTCACTTGCCTTCTGCGAAAAGACATAGTTTTTGACCTTAGGGGGATGCCTATTTTGTTACTAGTTAAACTTTGATACAAATGCAAGTATTTCTCCTGTCTGAGACACCGGCGAGCATAGGGAGTTGGCTCTGATGAAAGGCTTTAAAATCAGCAAATCATTCTGTTCACGAGATCATGAATGGTCAGACACTCAAGGGAAGGGTTTACTGTGCGATATTCATAGAGCAAGTTAAGGAAATAAAAACATGCGACTGTTAGGTCTGCAATCACACCAGATTTTTAATGTTATTTTCTATGCGAACAACAGAAGTAAAGCGAAAAAGAAAAAATACACTGCAAGTCTGAACTCGTGTTTAGTGTTCTGGCGTGCGTGCTAGTCCCATGCAGTGAGGTGTTTCTATCTACTAAGCATGACTAAGTCTCCGATCCTCATGCTAGTTAGCTTTATGTTTCACAAAACGGCTTTATTTACACTTTTGGCAGTTTTCTTTTTTTTTACACCATTTTAGCTTCTCTCGGTGAGTTTGTTGTTTCTGGAAATTAGATGATGATAAGCCACTTAGATGGACTTTAAGGTGAGATTCTGTTTACCTGGGGCTCTCTTCCATTCAGTGATTCACACACTTAGCTTACCATTAAATACTGTGTGGGAGCCTATATAAGCGTTGCAGTCGCAGCCCGGGCCACTGTATGCCCATGATTAATGTAAGGTATTTAGAACTCTGTACTCCATACCCGGTTTCATTGCCAGGTGTGTGTGTGTGTGCGCTTGTTTTGATATTGAGTCAGGACGTCTATTTTCCAGTGAGAAGCTAAGCATGGAGGTAAGTTGGGGGAGGTTGAGTGGATTAATGAATGTTTAACCAGCATTTCCTGAGAAACAAGGGGGAGATCTCTGCCATCAAGGGTAATGCATACATACAGCATAAATAATGCATGTCAGACACTCTTAGGGAGTTTGAATGGCAAATACCACCCTGTCAGGCAGGCAGATGTAAGCATCACTCATAAAGGGCACATGCCTAGGTCAAGATGACTTAGTCCTGCACTGCTGTCTATTCAAGAAGCTGTTGTAGATGGGCCAGTGTTTTAGTTGAAAGGCTAATGTCTGGGAGCCTTTACCTAACCTCTACACCTAATGACAGTTTGATTTTGTGATCAGTCCTCTTTCCTGTGCTTTTTCAAAATTGATGGTAGATTTATTTTTGGAATAGAAGGTGGATATCCCCGACCTTGACCTGGTAGATAATGTTAGCAGGCGGTCATTTATGGTGTCCAGCATAGGATTTTTCGCTTAATATATCCTTGACAAATGAATTGTGATGCAGACTATCTGTATTCCACTCTACACCTCGTGAGCTGCTTTCTGTTGGCATATTTCATTTTGTCTTCCGCTGGTATTTTTGATGCGTAACTTAACCAGTCAGCTAGAAGGGATTTCTAAAGGGAAGTGGAGCATGGGGACTTCCATGTAAGACCAAATTATTGTACAAAGCAGATTTCTTTGGGTTAACTGTGAGAGATCAACTGTCACTTTTTATATTAACATTTGGATGTTTTTATCCAAATAACAGTATACTGAGAAAGCCCTAGATACAACATCTTTAATCACTATCTGCACTCATTTGTTTTACTCAGGGTATTGAGTGCAGATGTTGGTCAGAACCCATTTTCCTCCAGAAGAAGTTTCCTTGCCCCTCCTCCTCCTCTGAACAAAATACAGAATTATCTTCAAATTCTGTGCCAGTTCAAGTTTGCATTAGTCACCTTTGAGGTGCACAGTCAGAATCTGACAAAGACGGCTCTGACTGCTCTGATTACTACAGACACATAGATGTGTTTAGTCTTCTCTTCTGTTTTCCAATTTCTGTTTGCATCAACCGGTTGGAAATCAAAGGCACACCGAAGTGACACAGTAACTGAATATTTAACTTAACCGCAAGTAATTTGGTTGTGCAAACGTTCAAGAGGCATTTCATGTGAAATGTCTCGTTTCATAAGTTGATATTCTGTCTGCCTTACTGTCCCATGTAATTTATTGGGAAAATGTAGTTTGATTTTTATATATTTTCTTCCTCCTCATATTCCCAAGTGTAAAAGGTATAGAAATTCAGTGGGATAGAGAGAGCTAGAGAGGGAATAGAGAGTGGGTTGTGCATGTGTGGGGAGTTAATATTGCCCTGGAGTGTTTTTCTCTACAGTGATAAAGAGCCCTCCAGGTTGCCAGGCGTCTGAGACGACTCTCCCTAGAGAGATGATGAGGGGGGTGGAGGTAGAGAGGGAGGCAGAGAGGAGGGAACCAGCCAGTGGGTAATCCTGACACTGATCACATTTTCATTAGGGATGCAATGAAAGGCCGTCAAAACCAGAATACAGGAAAGGGTGAGGCAGAAAAATGTGCCTGCTGATGGGGGATAGTCGGTCGCAAATGAACATGGCAGCCGGGGGGATAGACAGGGCCCCATTGGATCTCTATCAGTCTATCATTGTGTTAGCAGACCTGGAATCTTGCCAATTTCAGATGGACCCAGCTACAGCTGACTGTATAGACAGATCTACCTATAGGAATACACTGACCTGCCAGGCTAGAGACAAGTCTACACGACCACAGCTGGCCAGTCAATTATGTTGTTCTGTATCGCCAATATGGACTGATGCTTTGTCCCAAAATCAAATTTGACCAGATGCATTTGGCATAGTTTGGGAATTGGCTCAAGGCCCTTTATGAGCAACACCTGATAATATGACCACAGTATAAGCCAAGTTAGCTGGCCTGCCAGTGAAAGACAGTGATGTAATCATTACTAGTCTGGCGAGTTGGCCTCATCACTGGTATTACAGCTCATTAGCATGCTAAGACGGTATCCAATATCATAAGGGGATTTTGGGGAGGGAAAAAAGTGCTAGGTTGTCATGGATACCCATGGTGGGTATTGGTAGTACCCTGGTCTGTTTACTCCGGTCTGTTTATGTAACTGGACAAATCTATCATTCAGCAAAAACCACAGCCTACGGGGCGAAGCCCAAACTGAGTGGGCCCACATCCATTAATAATTGCGCTGCTGTCAGGGTTGAGAGGTGCACCGGGGCAAGGCGGCCCTTTTTGAGGCCTCAGTATGGGAACGGCTTTGCAGAGAAGTTTAGGGTACTGTCTCTTCGCTCACTGTACTCCTCGCGCTACATTAAGGTTTATACTGTTAACTCACTAAGTTATTCAGTGAGCTTAGAAATCCCCTCAGAGGGCCACAGGGCTAATACATGGTGATGAATGCAGTACAGTTAGGGTTTCATTATATCAGTATGAAGTGCTGATGTCATGAAATATTGTTCGGTCTAGGAGGGGAGAGGTTTCATAGATCCTTCAAGTAATGTACCCTGCCAGTGTGGAGAATAAGGAGTGAGAGGACACTGCAGATACACACACACACACAATCTTTGTTATTGTCGGAGAGGTGTTGGTGTAGTCTGCACCCTCCCTACAGACTATAGTGTTTCTATTTATTATTAGGTTAAGGATCTCTCTCACACCTTGTAAGTCATATATAATTATCCTTTATCTACTCTTGTTATTTTTGCCTCAGACTTTCAAGAGGCATAAATATGAGGTTGCTAATGTCAGTATGAATTTTGCACTTTGGTTCTCATATGAGTGCACCGTCTACATTGTCGTCTTTCTATGTCTTTTTTCTATTTGACACATTGGTTTACCTACTACTGTGGTTTCGTTTGAACTTTTGCAGAGATGAATTGTGAATATGTTCAGTGCAGCATGCCCCTTTGTCTTTACAGGGCAGGAATCCCTTCTTCCTCGAACCTGCTATCATAATCGCCATCACCGACGGCAACAAGCTGACCAGTAGCGGCGGAGTCCAAGACGAGGTCAGCCATAATCTCCATAAAGACGAGGGTCCCAGCCAATCAGGAGTGCTTCCTGGTTGGTCGGTTGACAGCTCTGGATCCTGTCTGATCATATACAAATGCAGACAATGTTCACTTTAACACAAGCATCCATTACTTCATCGTCCCTGTCCTAATATTTATCTTTGCGCATTATGGAGGCTAAAACTATATTCACAGAGTCATTTTAGGCCCACCGTTATAAAGACGACTAATGGTTAAGGTTAGAATCATCCCGTGTGTATATGGAGACAATCCCACCAGATTGTCCACCTTCAGCATCATATCTCACTGTTTGCTACCACTAACTTAAATATCCCAGTCATTAAACGGTGATGAAAATTGTAATGCTGGTCACTTTTAGTTGAAGGCGTGAAGCAGGGAAATTAAGATATGCAAGTTAGTACAACTACAAAAGTTACCCAGGTAGCAGCAGAGAAAACATGCAGTGTTGCCTTTTGTAACGGCTGCAAACATGCTGAATCCTCAATAGCTTGCTAGTCTACTTATGGTTATACTCCCTGTGAAACGGTAGCTCCATCCGACTTTGAATATAAATCCTTACTATTTCTATCTACTACACCTTCTAGATTGTCACATCCGCTACCTCTGCGAACCACACAAATAGCAGACAGCTTGAGCATTGTCACTGCCCCATCCCCAAAGGATATGACCCTGAGGATGCTATTAAGCCATATAGTCATACAGCTTTATAACTTGAGGAGCATAGCTTGTGCATACCATTCACTTAACAACAAAAGCAACGTTTTTACAGCCGCAGCTTAATTCATGGTTCCTGTGATAATTCCAGGTTGGAGGCAGGACGGGTGCCTGTTAGGATTGGGCAATCACCAGCTGTCATTTAGTGGGAAAGGTTGACCTCAATTGCAGGTCTCAAGACACAATCGTTGAAAAGTATCTGGGCTTCCTATCAAATATCGAACTAGTTTGATTTTATGAGAAAATCAGTGTCAAGTCTGTCTGAGGAACACTGTAATATAAAGAAGCCTGATATTTAAAAGTGAGATGCAACATCACTATGAAATCTTTTTATAATACTTTATTTTGCAATAGGCAAAATAAAGTTTCAAGTTTCACCTGATAATATCAGGTGAAACTTCTTAATACCCTCCCTTGGTAGGAAATTTGTATCAAATGTGCCAGTCCTAAAGTCTTTATTTAACTACACACTTGCACCTCCTCCAACATCATTGTTCATTCTAGTTTGCTCACCCATTACATAGTTCAAACTTTCCAGTGACTCATATACTAAGGCTATACTTTACAACAACAATCAATTCAGATGTGAGGTCGCTAGTTATCTCATACATATTTGTGCTATCATTTACACACAGTCTTCTGTCGCTCTCCTCCTGTCCCCCTCTCCACCCTCCAGCTGCATCTGCCTCTCACCACCCCCCTGCCAGGCAGCGAGCTGACCAAGGAGCCCTTCCGCTGGGACCAGCGCCTGTTCTCCCTGGTGCTGCGCATCTCCGGCCACGCTTCAGTGGAGCCCGAACCTCTGGGGGGCGTCCCGCCTGACGATTCAGCCATCACCCCCATGTGTGAGGTCACCGGAGGTAGGCTGGTGGGGGAGAGATGGTCGAGGAGGGGGGAACAAAAACAGTGGGAGGAAAGGAGTTCAGGGGAGGCTGAATGAGTACACAGTTGCTTTGTTAAGTTAGTGTATGTGTTTGTAGAGGAGTTTCTTAAATACAGTAGATTTAATTTAGATGTTGGAATCATCATTCAGTATCCTTTTAGTTCATTTAGTATCTCCAAAACAAAGAGGACCATTTTCATATAATTTTTGCATCCATATAGTTAAGTTACCTGTTATCCTCTAAAAAGTACCACAATGTGTTTTATTTTATACTGTCAATCATTTGTAAGTAGATGTCATTTAATTCAAATGGTGTATATCTCATTTTGGGACAAAACTTTACATGCCGTAGACATATCCTTGTTTGGAGCAGCATAAGCCTTTTTTCCACAGCAGAGCTAAGTGGAACTTGCCGGGGCAAGCTCAAAGTATTTATAACACCAGATCAAAATAGCTATTTGTTAAATGGATGCCATAGCCTAGCTGATGAATCATCTCTGTCAATACAAAGAAAAAGAATAATAGGAATGTTTTTGTGGGGAAGGTTTAGTGATATAAATAAGAGTGCTTTGGCCAGCTGTTTTTGACTTTCTTTATCCAGGGAAAGCCACAAGCTTTTTCAACACTTCCCTGCTTAACATTCATACAGTTACATGTATTCACATTTCTACTGCTGACCAATGGGAGCTTTCTAGTACAGCCCCAGGGTTCTAGTTTTAACCACTGGGCTACTCCACTGGAGCAGTTGGGGGTTAAGTGCCTTGCTCAAGGGCACCTCAGTAGTAATTGTTGAGTATGGGTAGAACGCCCAGATTTTCCCAGCCGGTCAGGGATTCGAACTGTCGACCTCCCGCTCACAAGTTCCCCTCTCTAAACTTTCAGCTCTGTATTGAAAGCCAGTTTAATGATTTCCAATCTGTAATTCCCCAGGCTGTAGAATAAGCCCGGCTGCCTACCTATCAGTGTTAAAGAACATCCACTCAGAAGTAGGCGTTTATCCCTGCTGCCTCCAGTCCACATACTGCCTGGCTTGGGAAGTGGCTGGAGTAGGAATAGACTAGAATGATGCTGATGGCAGGTTAAGATTAAAACACACACAGACGCACAGAGACAGAGCCAACCAAGGCTTTCTGTAGCAGTCAGTGGTGCTGAATGCAGAACATGACACAGCTCCATTGACAATGACAGGCAGTCCATATGCTGCCTTTCCATTACTGCTGATGGCAGAGTAGACACAATGCCACAGGCTATTGAAACGTGTGTGAGGGAATGGGTGCAAAACAAGGTCACTAGAGGTGAAGTGTGAGGCAATAAATGGCGCAGGCCTGATGTGTGAAGTTGCCATGTCAGTTGTAGCGAACTACAGCACGCCTGATACGTGTTCTGTACTTATGTGACTATTACTACTGACTGTTTAACTGTTTGAAATTGTGAGTTTTGGTATGATGCACGAAGCATCACATTAGTTCAGGCAGGATATGCAAGTCATGCGTCCCACATCAGCTGATTGCCAGCTGATCCAAACAAACACCAATCACTTTGGGTACTTCAAACAAGGCGGCCCATTTAAGCTGTCAGCTCCTCATTCATCCCTGTGGTTCCTATCTGCCACACACTGCCGTTGACTGGCTGTGCTGCTTTCTCCCTCCACCACCCCAGCCTCCTCCTGTCTGCTTCCTTACTAATCAATATACTTGCAATGGTGTGTTTCTGTAGTCTCTTGAAATCATGTATATTTCAGATCTCAATTATATGTGTCTGCTGGGTTCTGTTCTGTTTACTCCTGGGGGGGTTGATTGCGCTCCCTGCTGAATTTTTAGCGTGCTGCTTGTATTCATACAGGGAGAGCCTGTACCACCAGATACAACTGTATAACTATTCATACAGTGGTTTTAACTTCATGACGAGAGTGGTCCTGACTGAAATAAGCTTAAGCACTTTTAGAATATTTGATGTACTTTTCAAGTACATTTGATGCAGTGCACTGAGTGTCTCTGTTTGCATGGATATAACATCCATAAAAGACTGAAATCCACTGTACCTACTGTCAGGCACTACACTGTTTTAATGTCCACTAAGGGTACTATACATTCATACACTTGTCACATGCTTTGCCTTTGGAATATAGGAAATGTATACTAATATCACGATGGCTGATTGGGACGTGGTCTTTTTATATTCACATTTCTAACCCAACGCCTGTCTGTATGCCTCGTTGCAGGGCGTTCCTACAGTGTGTTCTCTCAGCGCATGTTAAACCAGTGTCTGGAGTCTCTGGTGCAGAAGATCCAGAGTGGGGTGGTAATCAACTTTGAGAAGACGGGGCCTGACCCCCCTCCACTAGAAGGTAAGAGACACCTCTACTGTTGTTTTGTTTTTGTTTGGTTTTAAAGGAATTAATTACTGACTTTATTTCTAAAGACCCCTTTGGCAACTGGCACACTGCAGCACAGCATCTGTTTGATTAGTGGAGGACCCCTTTGCTCTCTCCCACTCACCTTTTTTTTATTTTTTTATTTTTTTTATCCTCACTGAGCTTTTCCTTGCTGCTGTGCACAAACAACTAGTCGATATTGCTGTTGAAATCCCCGCCTACGTATTGTAACACTGTCTCTACACTGTTGCTAATTGTCGAAGTCATTTGAATTTCCCTGCTGGTTAGCTAATTTGATTTGATTTTCAAAAAGAACAGAAATGGTTAAGCTTGAATTCCTGTGATTAAGCCTGATAAATCAAGATATATCTTTGGTTATGTGGTAAGTAATGTGATACAGTCTGGTGTTTGACTTTCTACCTAGCTGTTTAACATGTCACAAACAACTTCTTGTCTTTAACGGGTGATGTTGTTTTAGCTTTGAAGTCAGTCTCATCCTCCTCTGTCTCTCTTTATGTGCCTGTTCAGATGCCCCAGCTGAGGTGGTGAAGCCTGGTCCCCAGCCTTGGCACTGCTGTCACAAGCTCATCTACGTACGGCCCAACCCTAAAACCGGTGTGCCCATAGGACACTGGCCAATCCCGGAGGCCTTCTGGCCAGACCAGAACTCCCCCACACTGGTATGTAACACGTCATAGAATGGATACAAGAAAATGTTCATATAGTTTGACGATATACCTTTCATAATGCCTTTTAATGCCTATGTTACATTTTTGCATCTACATTTGGCCATTTAGCTGACACTCTTATCCAAGACTTAACACTGAGTGCAACAGTAGAAGAATCTTACATTCCTAGATTACAAGCAACAAATAGTAAGGAGTGCAAGCCTCGGCAGTATATGTAACAAGTATTTGTGTCCCTAGACTGTCCATATATAATAAAATATTAAAGAAATAAGAGCCAGGTAAAAAAAGATATTTTTTTTTGTTTATTTTTTGTCGCCATAACAAAAGTTATAACTAATGACTTAATGATGATGACTGTAAAGATTTGGTTTCATGAAACTTAAATGATCCCCCTGGGGAAGTTAGGCCATTGCAGCAGCAGAGAATAGGATGTAGACAATAATAAGACAAATGGGGAGCACTGAAGATAATAAAACATAATTGCAAGAGCCAAACATATTGGAAACAATACAGCAAATAAAGGTACAGCATCTTCATGCATCGTGCATCGCGAGCTATTCACATTATCAGATGGGAGATCAAATGCAGACAGTTGTTTACAGATGGACAAATATGCATTTTATGGTATTCACATGATTAGATTTACACAGGTACCACATGTACAGAAATAAGTGCAAAATATGCAGAGCCATCACCGTGTGTAATGTCTTGTCACATGTATAACTGCCTTCTAAAATGGCATCTGCCTCCTTCTCTCCCTCTCACCCCCCAGCCCCCCCGCTCAGCCCACCCCCATGTACGGTTCTCCTGTCTGGATTCTGAGCCCATGGTGATAGACAAGGTGCCCTTTGACAAATATGAGCTGGAGCCCTCGCCGCTCACCCAGTACATTTTGGAGAGGAAGTCCCCTCACACCTGCTGGCAGGTAGGGCATGCCTGACAAATGTTAGATGAGGTCAAAACATAGCTAAATAAACCACTAAGGGATCATTAATGTCCAGGTTTCTTTTTACTATTTCGAGGGCTTGGAGCCAAAGGGGCGTAAGTGCGTTATAGTAGATTTTACAGGAGAGCCAAAACAAATTTTGATCAAACTTGGATCAGCTGCCGTTATCACATACTAAGCACAATATTTTAACTTTTTGTGTTATCAGATTGAGCATTACTATAAAAACAATACTGCTACAGTTTAAGTTGAATTATATTTGTTAACTTTTTTAAAAATGGCAAAAGAGTGAAATACGCCTTTTTGGCACAAACATTGTCCCACTACAGCCATGCAGAATATGGGCGTTTGTAAGTAAACAATTGTAAAACACATTCATTTTAATACAAATCTAGCAATTACACTTCAATCAACACTGAAATATAAAACAAGATCAGAATGAATATCTTTATCTTGAAGTAATGCTCAGCAACTTTCACCAAGGCCTTTAAAATTGTAGGCTACATGGAACATATCAAATTGATTGATACATTTTTTCTGTTAAAAACTTTTAATAAACCTTTTTAATAAACCTCTATAGACATAAGAAACTACTTTTGATTCTAAACTACGTCTTTTTTTTTCTTTTGCTAGTATAATACATTTTTGTATGTGTCCCAGGACACATCACTTATTGATGTGTCCTGGGACACATTCAAAGACCTGTAAAACTCCTCATAACACTGAGGGATAACTATCTTACTACCAGAGCTCATCTTGACCAGTTCACACTCCTAACATTATAAAATAACATTTTGAATCTATAGGCCTAAGTATTTCATGGGAATATTAACATATTTACATTCATCTAATATTGACCTAGAATATTAATTAGGATATGAATAGGATACTAAAAATGATGTGATCATGCTGCCATGCTAGCATTACTTACGTCAGCATGCATTTTGAGCTGACCTAAGTGCTGTTAGAATCCTCTACCCACAATGCTTGTTCAGTGTCAAAAGTGGGGTTTTGCTTGGTGTCAAAAGGGCGTAAGTGCAGTTACGCCCTTTTGGCAGCAAACAAAACCCTACTTTTACTGTTACGGCTTTCAGTTTTTGTTTAATTAAAACGTATGGGTCATGATTTCAGTTGTGTCCTTTTGGCACTGAAAAGATCTCACTGAGACCTTTCAATTGATATATAATACTCATATTCGCCCAAAATCGCACTTACGCCCCTTTGGCTCCAAGCCCTCAATTTCATGGTGTTGTCTTTTATATCAAGCAGCTGGTCTGTATTTTAGATCTCATTCATTTTTTCCTCTCTGTCTTTTCTTGTAGGTGTTTGTATGTAACAGTGCCAAGTACAGTGACTTGGGCCAGCCCTTTGGCTACCTGAAGGCCAGCACAGCCCTCAACTGTGTCAACCTGTTTGTCATGCCCTACAACTACCCCGTGTTGCTGCCACTTCTGGGTAAGACTTGCACTGATGCATGTGGATCCATGTCACATTTGGGATTCTCCCTTATTTTAACTTGCTCCCACTGTGCTCCTGTGATGCCATTACTCCTTTTAATCGCCCATATTTCAGAGCAATTCTCATTTATAGTGAAGTAGAATCTTTGCACCAGTCATTTGTACTTGTGAATTCCGCATAACATTATGCTCTTTGATTTGCATTTCATTTCCTCCAGGTTACTTTGTACCTTCAAACTAAAGGTGTGATATGGGCTTTGAAAATATGTGGAAAATATTGCCAATTAAATAATCAAATCCATGATGATTTGTGTTAGAAGAGCTTTAGAAAGTAGAACAATCACCAAGATGTGATCTACAGGAAAAAGTTGACTATTAGATTTATTGACTCACCTGAAAATTAAACAATTCTGTATCTCATTTTGCTCTGTTTGTATTTCTGATCATTTTACTAAAGGAAAGGAGGCCTTTCCATCTTATACAATGCACACTGAGATGAACCACACCAGTCCAACTTGGGGGTGTAAAAGATATTCAGCCTTGAAGTTGCCGTTATATGATATTCAAATATAAATTAGGCCAGCATAGCCATAAAAAAGATACAATGATGCCACCAGTAGCACAGTAGGTGCAAGCAGGGTTTTGTGTGTGCTTGTGCTCATCTGTGTGCACATTGAGGTGGGCGGTTATTGTGTTGGAAAATCTCTATTTTCAGAAATGAATGTCAGCAGTTATGGTTTTTCAGCAAAGAGGCTGGAGAGTGTGTTACCTTGCCACACCACTTCTAGAGGAAACCCTGCTGTAGAATACTATTCATTCGCTTTGTTAACACTGATGACTGCAGATGAGTCTCCTTTTCCAGTCTAGGATTAATTTTCTTTTTTACTTGCTCGTTGCAGATGACTTAATCAAAGTGCACAAGTTCAAGCCTACCATCAAATGGCGCCAGTCCTTTGAGAACTACCTGAAGACCATGCCTCCATATTACATCGGGGTCAGTGGACTTGGCATCACTGTGCATTCCTTATTTCTATAATTGTAATAACATATCAAACATTGCAAACATTACATTGGATTAATTACTGTATTATTTTCCGTAGTCCCTGAGGAAGGCTCTGAGGATCATGGGAGCGCCGAACCTACTGGCCGACAACATGGAGTACGGCCTGAGCTACAGTGTGGTCTCCTACCTCAAGAAGCTTAGCCAACAGGTTGGGCTGATATGTGGGCACATATCCCAGAAAATGTATTCTTTGTGTGTGCATATATTTGTACTTAGTGGTATGACTGTGGTATACATCAAGTAAGATACTGAATGTAACTGAATGCATTCCACTTTCACGATGCACCCAATCATACGCCTAATTTGTTCCCCATCTGCAGTCAAAAATTGAGTACGACCGCCTGATCGCCTTAATCGGTAAGAAGGTGCCACCGGAGGCAGGCATCAAGGTGCGCTGGCGGGGAGGGGGCGGTATATCCCTGGCCCAGCGCAGGGACTTCACGCAGCTGCTGCAGAGCATCACAGGAGAGGCCCCGGCCCTGCCCATGGAGCTCAACACCAAGGAGTTCCAAGGCTTTCAACTGGCGCTGCTCAACAAGGTAGGGTTGGATTGTTTCTTTTGTTTAACTTTCATTTATCCAGGGAAGGTTTGCTGAGCATGCATACCTTTTTGTTATCAACACCCAGCTTCATTCATACAATTACACACATCAACAGTGTTTTTAACTGTTGTCCACTGAGCAGCTTTTACCGGAGCAGTTGGGATTTAGATGTCTTGCTCTAGGGCAATGCATTGTTCAACTCTCTCCACAACAGATGTTGAGTGAGAGGAAAATGTTACTCAGTCACTTTCTGTCCTGGCTTTCCACCCAATGACCTTCCAGTCACAAACACACTTATCTAACCTTTAGGCTACTGTCGCTCCCGTATTGAGGTGTTTATTGAGATGTTTTGTGTAGCTTATTTCAAAGGTGCTTGGGGGCTGTGACATTTGAAAAATGGTCGGCTCTTTCAGACTATATCCACTCTGCTGTTAAGGCCGAAGTACTACAGTATTTCACCAGAAATTGACCGTCTTGCCGGGCCTGAAGGGAGACCAACCTTAAACTCACATTGCTCACTATAGCAGCATTTTGTACATGACTGAAATTTACTTTCCCTTCCTTCCCTACTCTCCTCTTTAGAGCCTGAAGCCACAGAGCTTTAGGAATCCCTATGACATCCCCCGCAGTCACCTGCTGGACCAGCTCAGTCGCATGAGGAGGAACCTGCTAAACACCAGCGTCTGTTCCCTCAGAGGACAGGACCCAGGTAGGACGCACGTGTTGCTGTGTGTGTGTGTGCGTGTGCATGCTATAGACACCCAGCAATCTCAAATGTGAATGTGAATTTATCAATTGTAAAACATTTAAGACCAAACGGTAAAATCTTTTCTTTGGTCTTGGTGCGTTCCCTCTCTCTCCTGTCCAGACCAGCTCCACAGCGTGCCAATAGCCCAGATGGGCAACTACCAGGACTTCCTCAAAGCTGCTCCCCAGCCTCTCCGAGACGCAGACCCCGAGCAGCCCAAGCGCCTGCACACGTTTGGCAACCCCTTCAAACTGGACAAGAAGGTAAGTCCCACTGCCTTGTATCACCTAACCCTAACCCTGTCCTACAGGTACAGCCCAAATAATGGAGGAACATGGAAATTCACCTAGCTTGTCAAAGGGCTAGTTTGATTGAATGCCATGTTCCTTTAACTCTTATCAGAATCCCTTTAGTCACAAAGTACCTTTACATGTGCAGGAATTTGTCCTGGTGACATTGTTGCAGAGACACACTGACCACTTTTCACAATACACACTGACACGCACGGTACCAAGGCAACAGCACCTTACATACAATGCAGAGGGACAGTGTAAGACATACTATGGACAGTACATCACATGACTCTATGCATGTGAGCTCTTTATCCATATCCACTTTCATTATTGTTAATTATTGATTATCTCTAAGATATAGAGGATCCAGTTTGTAAAAATGTAAAATTTTTAAATGGTCTCATTTTGGAACTCTTCAGGTATTCATTCACCATTCTATAGCTGTGTTCAAGCAGTGTGTTATACAGTATGATTGCAGCTGTAGAGGGAAGTGTAGTGAGTGTCCAGTAGTGCCTTGGTTCAGTGTGCACCAGTAGCACTGACCGACAGATGTGTTACACACTGTTATACACCGTCATAAATGTCTGTGTCTTTCTCACTTCACTCCCAGGGCATGATGATCGACGAGGCAGACGAGTTTGTGACCGGCCCCCAGAACAAGGGCAAGAGACCAGGGGACAGCAACAACATGCAGGGCGGAGGGCCCAAGAGACGCCGCTGCATGTCCCCTCTGCTGCGCCTGGGCAGGGCCTACACCCCCCCAGTCACACCCCCCGCCAGCCCACGACCAGCTGGTGAGATTAGCATTGAGAGTGTGACACACACAGGTGCACATACAGTATGTATACTGGCACTGTCACGGCTCAGATTGGGCTACAACCCATGCACACGCTTGCAATAATGTCTTTCATCATATAAATAATGGTTATCAGTTTCTGTTTCAAACATTGAGCTCTCCTGTATGTTGTACAGGAAAATTTAGGAAAAAAAAATTTCAGTTCTAGCACTAGCACTTCAATCTTACATGATCATTTTGTGATGACAAGAATATTAGAAGAATTCAAGCTTGTTCTGCTGATGCACTGTCTAAAATGTAAAAGTAAATAATCAAAATAAATATGCCTGTTTTCAGAAATAAGCTACCCAGCACTTAATATAGAACACCATTACCATTGTTGTGTATGGGTTTTTTTTTCATTTTATTTATTTTTTAATCTCTGACCCTGCAGATATGGAGAACGACGATGAAACATCAGAACCAGACTTGATCATCAACCACCTGGATCAGAACCACTACAGCCCAGAACGGACCTCTGACTCAGAGCCAGAGTCCTCGGACCACGAGGAGAACCACATGGGTGAGGATCCCGAGGACCACCGGCACAGGGGAGAGGAGGAGAACGGCCAACCTGGGGACGGTGAGCTGCAGCCGGGTAGTGAGGAAGGAGCAGGGAGGGTCTCGCCGGAGGACCAGCCGCCACGCTACCCATCGCCTGCGACTCTAAAGAAGCAGATTTACTGCGAGAGTCTGGAGGTCAACAACCAGCTGAGGGCACTCATCACCAAGGAGATCAGGAAACCTGGCAGACGTACGTAGCCAAAGACAGTCTGTGTTTAGAAGATGCATCAGACAATAGTAAAAAAAACGGTCTCACTTCTTTACCATAGTGATTGAGCTGGTGCATATTTTTCTCAAAAACTACTCATCGTAAAAAAGGCAAACTTAAGCTCCAGATTTTACCAATACTTTCAGCTGGGGTGTAATCTGGTCCAAATAAACCTCACATTAACAGAGGATATCTGCAACTGAAGGCTGTATCTCTCAACCTTCCATTAATGTCAATAGATTGAGAGCAGACTGGCCTGCAGTTCTTTTTCCCACAGCGGTTCATGATCACATTGGTGTTACCCAGACATAGAGGCTGAGTGAAAACTCAGCATGGAGGGATGAGATGCACTGTTGGATTGGTTTAGTTGTCTCATCTCGATCAGCATATTTGTCTGTTTTCTGTGAAGCAAGGCCAAAATTGTTTGTTATTAATAGCGTTATATGTTCAGAGCGATAGATTAACGACTTCAGCTTTTACTGTAATTCTGTTCTAAAGACAGCGTGATAGTTGTCTGATTCTGCCTTTAGTTGTGCCTCAGTTTTTGTACTTGCCTTGAAATGGAATTGGAAGTTAAAGGGACGTGTTATGTCTATAAATCCAGTCCCTCTTCCTTATCCTCCTCTTGTTGTTTGTGCAGACTACGAGAAGATCTTCCATTTCCTGAAGCAGATCCAGGGCAGTCTGGACACCCGGCTCATCTTCCTCCAGAACATCATCAAAGAGGCGGCCAGGTGCTGAGCTCAACCCTCCTCTGGCGTATTAGTTTTACCATTATTACACTGCTGTCTCAAACAAGCTGTGAAGAATACCATCTGGAGTTGTGGTTTTGAAATGAGTCACCTGTGTTTCAGTTGTAGATCCCGTATCCCTCGACTATCTTTGCCCAAGTCCTCTCTTTCAGAACTTTCCTCAAGTAAAGAGCAATGCTGTGTCCTTGGGCTTTGATAAGAAAAATGCGATACAAATAAAGTTATGAAAACACATCTGAAACAGATGTTTTTAAAGTAATTTTTCAACATTTTAGTAGCTTTCCTCAGCATCAGTTTATTTATGTATATAACGTAACATGCCGTACAGTAACGTATGTTATTGTCGTTTGTTCTCTGCACAGGTTCAAGAAGCGCGTTCTCATCGAGCAGCTGGAGAACTTTCTAGAAGAGATCCACAACAGATCCAATAACATGAACCACCTGGACACGCTCTGAGACGCGCTCATTCCCAGACAGAACTTACTCTTATGTACCCGACAACCCTCCATCCCTCTACCCTCTAACCCCTTCTACCAGGCCCCGCGGAGACGAGACAAGACGGCATCCAGCTCTCACACCATCGCTTCCTCCAGTGGACCCTCAGTCTCCTAATTGTCTCAATATCACTGATGGCTGGATTGGTTTACACATAAACTAAAGGCAGTTTTGACCCTGGATGATGCTAGTGCATTCTTCAGATATCCATTAGGGGGAGTGAAAGAGCATTTTATTGCTACAGGTGAAGATTACGGAAAGCACTTGTATATGTGTGTATGCTGGTTTATGCAATGAAATTGCTGGCCCGTGCATTTGTGTGTGGTTGCATTCCATTCCATGAAACTGTCCTCCTGCACGCGCCCTCGGTCATTCCCTGCTCTGATTCGATTTTGTTTGGCTAGGTTTAAGTGATAAGGTGGAAACTGGGACGAGCAGTGAATAATCCCTTGATCAGAGAAGCGGAGTGACGGAGGGTGTGCAGGACCTTCTGGGATGGAATACAGCACAGCCTGTACCTGTGTGTGTCGTGTCCTTATCTGTGATGGTATGATGGACCGATATCATTGTGGGAAGGGTTCAGGTTGTGTGTGGGCTTTCAACCAACTCAGGGTCAAAGCAGAATCCAGTGATGTTGTGAAGTGTCATTCATTTTTTTTTTTTTTTTTTCTTCCTCATGCTTTCCATTCACTCACTTCACTTCTCCCTTTATGCTTGGTCTTAAGTTACTTTTTTGGCATTTTGTTTTGTGGGAAGTCGGTAGTCTTGATGCACTTTTTAGTGTCCTGATTATCATTTTGTTTGACTAATGAAATTTGGTGACCGCTTTTACCACTCCACTTATAGAAAAGCACTCCACTGCTGTGTCCACAAATGGGTACAGCTTGGCTCAACTCTTGAATTTGTTAACTTATGGGGTAACTACCTGGCTCACAATGAAGATTATTCAGTAGTAAAAATTGATTTTGCCATTAACACTGAAAGTGCAAACTTTCTGTGCCCTCTGGTGGGGAAAAAAAAACTGTTCCATGATGTTCATTATGCCTGTAGATGGTATCGTTAAATAGCCTTGTGTGACTTGTCTTTAGCAATACAGGTTTTCAGCAAGACTCATACAAACAAAAATGGGAGTCCTTTTGAATGATGTGGCATGTTGCCACAAATGTTGAACTACAGGGACAATAGCTCAGGAACTGACACTAATGCATCGCGGTTAGCAATAACATTGGCACTACTTTTACCCCATATTTTTATCTTTATTTTAATCGAAAACCGTTGATATGCAATGGCAAAATGTTTTCCCCTGGAGTGTTGACGAACTGAGGTCTTGGATGCCAGCTTGTCCCATGTGCTGGTAGCTGCCAAATATTTAACCCACCCCCCAACTCCTTTTTCCACCATGAATCTCAAATCAACTCCTTGTCGCTTACCACGAATGCACTTGTGTACATTTGAGAATTCTTATTTAATGTAATTTTTAAAAATGCCTAAAACTACCTTTTTACAGAACAAATTTCAACAATCACTATATTGGTCGAGCTTGTTCACTCTTCTCAAATCTACACAAATTATTTGAGTAAGGTCCAGAGCAAGGGTTGATTTGTGATTCAGGGGGCAGCCCTCTTCCGTTCCCTCCCTCCTTGGACAGGGACCAAAATCTGCCATACTTGTCTTTGTTTGTGAAGAGGCCGCTACCAAAAGAGAGTATTTTGAATACACTGTAAAGATGTAAATAACCCTAGAGTACTATTTAAAGAGAATGTTCAGTGGAAATGGCCTTTTTGTAAGTATTTCCATGAATAAAGTTTCTATTTTACACTGTGAAGGGCCATGTAAATAAAGTGTCACATTGTTCTGTAAAGATGTGAATGTATGGATTTTTCTTCCACTGTTTTTTGCAAGCTGTCCTCTGATCACCAATGAATTATTCTTAGTGGCGGAAGAAAGGACCAAAACACCCGGAGTGTAAAAACAACATATGTATTAAAATTTTATTTACAGATATATATACAAAAATATTGTCCCTCTTCCTGAAGTGTCTGTGGAGCCTCCTGTTGGTCCACAATAAATACCGGTAGTGAAATGGGGGTAAGGGGTAGGTGTGTGTGTGTGAGGTGTTTGGGTGTAAGAGTCTCTTGGAGCCTAGGGTGCCTGGTCAGCCGGGTTCATCACTCGTCCCATGAACAAGATGGATCCTGAAACAGAACACAATAATAAGGTTGCAATGACTTGCTTTCAGCAGCACTCATCACAAACAATAGTATGAAATCATTTGAGGTATGACCAATGTAAAATAAGTACCTGTGCTAACTTGTCGCAGAAGAAACAAGAACGGCCGGTCAGCCTTGAAAACAGGAGCACGGGATCGTTTGAGTAGCACCATAGCTGCAAGGCAGAGAAATTCCTTTTAGAAACCTTGTGCCATGAACTTAATGTTGTGGGTGGAGGTGAGTAAGATCGCCTTAAAATGGCATATTTGTATAATTGTTCCATATCCCAGCATTAATACAGGTAGATAACTCAAAATTCATTATTATGCACTACATTCCTCACCTGTAGCAGCAGCTGCCTTTGTCCCATCTTCTGTCACTTCTATCCTTGTTTCATGGAAGGCATCAGACACGTAGAGACCCTCCACTGTAGGGAGAAACATTGTGGTATGGGTTATGTTGAAAGCAATGCAAATTAAAGTGATAATCTACTGGATCTTAAATGTATTCCATGCAAATCTGAATAAAATAGATTTTAAGAACTGGTATATAAAGCCATACTTTGAATGTGTACTTAAGTAATTTACCTGATATGCCAGTGAAGTCAGCTACTGTCGGGTTAAAGGCGTCACTGATGCCCATGGAGGGTAGCACCGACCTCAGGTTAAACTTGTTCTGCATTCTGAACCTGTAAATGACAGAGAGAAAAGAGTTAGTATGCCATCTCCATCTATGCTGAAAAAGCCTGACTCTTAATAGCGTCTGTTGCGGTGGTATTTATATTCTTGGCATCATCCAACACACTACTATAACCCAATGGATGATCTTCACCTGGGTAGGAAAATGTCCATCTTGATTCTGCGGAGACCGGTGTCCCAGGAGGCCAGTTGGCGTGGGGTGAGCTGGGACTCCAGGGAGGACAGCGGGGTCTTCCTGTCACTGGGCAGGGCCACCAGCAGGCTGAGGGAGCGGCCCAGGTAGGGCAGCTCCAACACTGTGTAGCGCTGCTCTGATGCTGTCCGGAACTGACCTGCCAGGGAGGGGAACAATTCAAACCATTCAAGAGGTGTACATGTTGACAGGACTACTGTTCTGCCTCAATCAAAGTAATTTTGTTTGTGCTATTTCAATAACTCAGATTAATTCCAATGAATTCAATGATAATGTTTGATAGGTTTTTTTCATAAAGCTATAATGCTATATGATCCTGACCTCTGTGATAGCATCTTGATTTAGGTTCAGTAATTGTATTATGCGTCAAATGGTTCCTTTTAACTATATTCATGCATTCATAATGGCTGCTTTGGCAAATTACATCAAAGCACACTGAAAGACAGGAATTAGTTCTTTGATTGCTTGGTTGCTTGGTTGCTTGGTTGATTGATTGATTGATTGATTGATTGATTGATTGATTGATTGATTGACATCTCTTACCAAAGTTGACCTCTGTAGCCTGGTACATCATGGGCACCTTGATGGCACTTCCATCAGAGAGGGTGAAGGGCAGGTTCTGGGTGTTGATGAAGAGGAACTGTTTCTGCCAGACCCCCCGGAAGGCCACCCTGTTGACCAGGGCCATCTGCAGCCGGTGGCCCCAAAACAAGGCCTCTCCCTGGGCCTCGCCTGAGCCTGAGAGCTCCCCGCTGCTGCTTCCGGCCTGGAGGGGCCAAGTCTCATCTGGGAGTTGACGAGGGAAGGTCAAAGTTTAACATAAAGGGCACGAGATCTGCAACTAATTTCTGAGAAGTCAGTGATCTCCAGCCCAATGACTCAAGTGAGGCAATGAACAGAGCAAAAGCATTTGTAAATACACCCAGGAGGGGTAAGGCTGTATTGCTTACCACTGCCATGGTTGTGTCCCCATCGCTCCAGCTGGCTGTGAGTGTGGTTGGGCTGGCTGAAGTTGGCACGCACCAGGCTAGTGTTGGCCCAGTCTGCTGCATGTTGTGTAAACTCTGTTAGGAGCTGGACGCCACTCTGGATGAATAAGGCACAGGCCTGCTGTAGCCACACCCCCTGACTGCTGTTACCCACATCTCTCTGAGAATGCAGCAGGAAGTCCTGCACCTGTACATCTGTGAGACAGGAAGAGACAGGGAGAGAGATCAGAGGTCATGCACTAAGAACTTTAGGAACTGTATGAAATTTAGAAAAGCTGAGGGTTTAGTTCAAAAATGTTGTATATGTTTATCCCAAGAGTGGCTGAAGCATACATCCACAGAGCTATGGAACAACTGAAAAACTCTAACCTCTTAACATCAAGGTTAAAGCATGACCTTGTTCTACAGCAGTATTAGCATCCATCAACCATTTGTAACATCAGAGCTTCACAATTATTACTGAAATACAAAACAATGAGACTAGTTTCAAAATCTCTGCTAGAGAATGCCTTATAAAATCTCTACAACAAAAGAATGATCACTTTAATGGAGACTGGGACTCAACTTGACAGCTTGGAGCTTGCTTCACTCCTTTACAATCAACCCCTCTTATTTCCTCCTGAATGAAGCGAGTAAAATGAATGCACGCCATGTTCCAGCAGGATGATGCACAAACAAATGCCTATTTGACTTGATTTGAACACTGCTTAACACATTCTCTCAGCCTGGTGAGCACTGTATACCACTGGGATGCTATCATCTGAGAAATTCCTCCAAATTGAACTCAGACTCATATTCTTGGCATCATGACTGCAACGTTTCCACGAGTGCACAATGATTATGAGACACAATACAGCAGTTTCCAAAAGCACTCACTGTATAATGTGATTTCTACTGAGAGGTAGCGTCTTTGCTTTCCTTCAAACCATAGTGCACAGTTGCACTCTATGACATGTCACATGACTGACTGTCACTAATCTGAGTATCGACACCAGGGATGGAAGTTTTACTAACATGCATGCATAACTCATAATTTTCAGGTCAGGCTACTGTAAAATGATCCTTACTGGACAGACTTTCTTTTAGAATTGATGGAAAAGCCAAGGTAACAAGCTAAGTTAGAGACCAACATCATTACATTCCCTCCCTGAGTGGCGTGTATGATCACATAGTTATGTGACATGAGGTGACAGCAACATCAGTTCCGACATATACCATCATACTCCTCTTTGTTTTCATGTGTTTGTAATGCAACACATTGACCTCTCCACCCCAGAGTCCCTTCGCCTCGCCCCGGGAGTGGTTAATGAGATTAGAGTTGGTGCGGAGGCAGGTATTATGGCTCCAGACACCACTGTGCTCTGCCCTGGGCTGCATGGCCAACAGCAGCACCGCTCCACACCACCTGGTACCAACAGCACAGCACTGAAGGAATCCTGGCCCTGTACGCACTGCGGGCCGCAGCCAGGCCACAAACAACCACTACGACCAGACGTAGCGTAAAGTTCACCTAACCCTACCTGAACACAAGCTGTATTTTGTACAGATGAGTGTAATGAGACAATTTCCAAGGGTGCTCCATGACGACAAGCTTTGCCCTTTGACCTCTCGATCCAAAAGTGTGACTGGTGGACTTGAGGGGGAATCCTACCATTCACGTTGTATCCGAGCGCTCCCTCCAGTTGAGCCAGCGTGTTCCCCCTGGCACCGAGCTGCAGCAGCCCCAAGGACAAGGAGACGCTCACCGGTGACACTATCAGGTTGGAGTTGTTCTCTGTCTCTGTGAGCGTTTGGTAGAGGCTGACGGCAAACCTGGTGTGCAGCTCTCCCATGCTGTCCTGAAGACTGCCGTCGCAGTGGCTTCTCTCCACCAACCAGAAGCAAATGAAGAGTGAAGCCACTGGCAGGCGACACATGGCCTCAGTGTTGCAGGTCAAATGTCCAATGATGGTGTAATAGGAGATCCAAAAAAGAAATCCCTGTATGACAAAAAACACAAATTAACCTATTGACTCCAACATGTAGGCACATGGAGCTCAGAGCCAGTCTGCCCCTCTTATTGATTACCTTCAACATTCAAATACAGAGATGTGGCACTTCATATTGAGACTCATGTGTGTTCATTAAACTTCTCAGGGTGAGTGAGCCTGACTGTGTCAACAAAGTTCTTCAACTCCACGGCCAAAATTACATAGTCAAATAGGTTGTGGTGCATAAAATCCATCAGAATTGAACTGAAATATCCTAGAGTGGCAACATTTTAACAGCATACAGTAGTCTGTAAATCTCAAAGCATTTTCTTCCTGTATGTCACACTGGGACAATAGTCAGCATTTATTAATGCAGAATAGGAGATTACTGTCAATGAAGCCAATCTCATTATTAGGTAGCTTTGTATCACCTATGTCATGCGTGTCCTACTCTGATATGCACAAATGACATAGTTAAGTACAATTGATTTTTCATCTCCCCTTATAGCAATCCTATACATTTTAGAGCCATCATAGCCAAACTATAAATGCCTAGGAATGTGATACCATAGGTGAGATGAAAAATAACATAAAGTACCATAAGGTTAGAATAAACTCAATAATGAGCACCACAGACACATTACAAGTCCCTGTGGCAATATTATATGAACATTATAATGATGCCATAAAAAAAGATACTAAGTACCATAAGGTCACTGTAAACTCACTATTGAGTGCCACAGTCAGTCAAGACAGTCATTTAAAGTCCCTATAGGAACATTATAAGAATATTATAGTGATTTTTCGCTGGAGTCCTTAGTGGTGCATCACCTCAGGCGCAAATGATGAAACGTACCTTGCGGACAGGTGAGGCAGTATCCGTTTAACTCCAGTTGTTCTCTCTGAGTTGCACCATGAAGGCTTGTCCAGAGGTGTTGTGTTGACTCCTACCTCTCTCTCTCTCAGTCTCCTGTCACTACGTTGGCGCTCCTGTCTTTGCTTATTGAGGGAGCCGGTAGTCATAAGACCGTGTTTAAAGGGGAATGCTCCGTGTTTGCGGTCTCCGTCGGCGACGTCCGTACCACTCGGCCGGGATTCCTGCCTCCGCGGCGCTATAAGGAGCCAGGCGGAGGGAGGCATGTCACCGAGCAGCAAATCCCAACACGACACTCACGAGCACGCACGCATGCATACAGGGTCTCTCTCTCTCTCTCTCTCTCTCTCTCTCTCTCTCTCTCTCTCTCTCTCTCTCCCTCTCGTAGTAATATTCCTATGGACTTGTAATTATGTGTTGCTGTGATATTTAATTTATTATAGACTTACTGATGTTTTTTGTTGTCCATCCCCATCCATGCTTAAGGCAACATGGCTCATTTAAATTGCCTCAGAAAACTGTTCATGTGTCATCACCTAGGCTACAATCCATTGGACTCTAAACTTTTATATTAGTGATGATAATGAGTTTAGGGCCACAGACTATAGGAGTAAATAGTGAGTTTATTGTGACCTTATCGTGCTTCGTGGTATTTGTTTTTTATCTCCTATAGTATCACTATAATACTACAAGATAGGCTATCATAGAGTAGCCTATATAGTTCATATTTTGCTGTGAATATTGTAGGCCTATTGTATCTTTCTAGGCTACTAGCGCACGCACACACACACACACACACACGCACACATACACACACACACACACACACACACACACACACACACAGAGAGAGAGAGAGAGGGAGAGAGAGAGAGAGAGCGAGAGAGAGAGAGAGACAGACAGACAGTAGTTGTTATACAAGTCGCTTGGTCTTTTGTTGTGATGATCAAAAGACATCCCTACTGGAATACAACGAGCCGCTCTGACCATCAAAGTGCTGCATCAGCATTTCTAATTGGTAGGCATTACTCTATGGAATGTGCCATTAAATGAGGACTCATCATGGACATGCTGCTTCCCGGACACATGGCCACATGATGGATTTAATATCTCAGTAGTCACAAAGCCTTTTATCAGTGCTTTGTAAAGACATGAGCAGAACAAAGCCATTTTTCACAAATATTTTTTGGAAGAGGATTTTCAGTGAGTAACCCACCTCTGTTTTCATTGCTATTTTTTATTTATTAAGTTTACTAAACCAGGTTAGTCTGACTGAGATCAAGAATCACTTTTTCAAGGGAGACCTGGAAAAAGCAGCATCAAGAGATGGACAATGCAATGCAATTGCTGTTGTTGCAAATTATTGAGTCTGCCACAAGATCCTTCATTATCAGTTTGAACTCACCAAGAGAGAGCAGCTCTTTCAGCTTTAAATCATTTTGCAGTGGGTTCCCTGAAGAGGCAGCAGAGCACATCATGGAACTTTTGTCTAATTCAGTTTTGACCTTAGGGACAGAACAAAAACAAATCCTGTAATATCCTGTGTGTTTAAATACAAATCTTTACTACAAATACACAATGGGGCACTTTGTGAGTGGCAGGGCAAAGAACACATGCCTGTGCATCTTTTTCACCCTATCTGTGCACATACATGACCCTTGTCACTAGTAGGAAGACATATACAGACTAATCTGAAAGAATATGAAGAGAAGAAAATGAAGCAGTGGATGATAGTATGCCCTGTAATTCACCTAAAAGCAATCTGCCGTAGAGCACTGTCCCCTCAACCGACCCTCTTAATTGGGGACATGGCAGTCAGCATAATAAAATGTGGACATTTTTTCCCATGAAGGACAGACCATGATTGGTAGCCATCAGGTATTTGGCTGCTTTGTCTAACAGGGATTCCGCCCATTACTGGACTTGACTAATTAGTGGAGCCAGCTCGGCTTCATTAAATGGAGTCGCCACATTCTTCGAACCCCGATGTCCCAACTCCGGACGCAGGAATTTGGAATTTTAAGGACTGGGATGGAGGAGATGAGATGTCATGGTAATTGACCAAAGACAATTGTTTGAAAAGACGCCAAGATAAACAACAGCTTTCATCTTGGTGGTTGAGAGGCCTTCAGACAAACACAATGTTAGAGCTGGAGGGAGAGAGAAATAATGATTTGTGCTCTCCATTTCTGATCCCTGGACCAATTACAAAGCAAGCTCCCGCTGGACTGAGGGGGTCAACGTAGAGGGCAGTTCACTCTTGCTGGAGTGCAGCCCTTGACTTGACAGGCCCTGGAGACTGGAGATAGTCACACTTCACTTTGCAATGCAGGTATTAATGTGGAATTGGCATTGTTTCATTAGACATGCTCACAATAGCAACAGCAGTTTGCCTGCCACTTGGTGAACCCACAGCCATGCCAAGCTGCAGTAGTGACCTTCCATGCCAATCACTTTACCAGGCTATAGCAAGTACTGCTATACTACTATAACACTGAGGTGAGGTTTAAAAGCCTTCAGTGGTTTGGTACAATTAGAAAATACCCATTTGTGAGGACATTTTAGCCAGTCCTCATGACAGAACATGTTTATTTCAGGGTTATTGGTTGGGGTTAGGAGTTAATCAAGTAATGCAAGTCAATGGAATGTTCTCACAATGATACCAATACTTGCGTGTGCACGTGTGTGTCAGTCTGTGTTTCCAGGGGATTACTAGAGAATTTCTGCTCCCGTAATATTTCCAAATATGTACGTTGATGAGTGTGTCTGTGTGTGTGACTCCGAGATGCCTCCGCCTTTCCCCACACGGCAGCAATTTAATCCCTACTAGCGGTGACTGTCCCCAGGCTCTCCATTCAGAACCCTCACCCCCAGTCCCCCAACCCCATGGCCCTTGACCTTATAGAGCAGATGATCATGAACAGAGGAGGAGGAGGGTTCACAGCATGGAATTGCCACAAAACCACAGGAACTCTGTACGGTTTCCTCTTCTTTGAGTTTCATCCAACCAAGAAAAGAGCACATCTGGTAAAAGAATTGCCATGTGTTCTGTAAGTAAGAGAGGGAAGGAACGAGAGAGAGAGTTCATAGTGTGTTCCCTGGCTTAGGTTTGTGCAATGTTCTGTAAGAATGAATGAAATGCAGACACACAGGTGCATGTAACATATGTCTATCAACTGCAAGGCACACACACACACACTCAAACCAGCCTATATGAAACCAAAGAGTACATAGAAATATTATAGTAGAGCACAGAGTGTAGTAAGCAGAGATGCATGGTCTGCTGGCTGCGTTGGAGTGACTTGTTCTGGCTCACCTCTTATGCCCTAGTTCCCCCCGGGCTCCTGGGCCTTTGGGCAGGGAGGGATTAGAGGGGACGCTGGTGCGCGGGGCCGGGCCGGGCCACAGCGAGGCCGGCAGCGCTGTGAGCCGGTGTCGCGGGAGCGATCTGCCAGGTACGCCGCGGAGGATTAGAGCCACAAGTGCTGGCACTGGGAGAGGGGCGACGTGAGGGGACGCATCCCACTTAGGCTACACCTCGCGGGAGCATGGGCATGGGTTGGCTCCCGGGACCATGGGAAAAATGGTTGGGATTGTGCAGAGCTGTTTTGACCAGAGTGGAGTGTCAAGACATTAGATCAGAAATAACATTTGGAAATACTTTATGTCTGGTTAGGGAATACCCTGCATGTTCTTTGGTGCAGCAAAAAAAAAAAAAAAAAAAGATTATGGTTACAGCAATGACAAGGTCTGTGAACATGCTGGCTATACACAGCTTTAATAGTATATCACTAAAACCATAGAGGCCTTGCTTTATAAGGCATTTGAGAATCAGCTTTCTGCATGACGCCAACAGACTCAACAAACTGATCCGCAAGGCCAGTGACGTTGTGGGGGTGGAGCTGGACTCTCTGGCGGCAGTGTCAGAGAGGAGGATGCTGTCCAAGTTACGTGTCATCTTGGACAATGTCTCCCACCCACTCCATGACGTGCTGGTCAAGCACAGGAGTACATTCAGTGCAAGACTCATTCCACCGAGATGCACCACAGAGCGCCACAGGAAGTCATTCCTGCCTGTGGCCACCAAACTTTTCAACTCCTCCCTCAGAGTGTCAGACACTCTGAGTCAATAGACTGGACCTTGGACTTATTTCACCCCTGTCAGCAGCTTAATAACCCCATAATTTATAACTTATATTTTAAACTGTGCAATACTGATTCCGGTAATAATTTTGTGCAATAATTCAAAAACAAAGGGGAAGGAAAAAAGCAGGAGTGAAAGGTCCAGGTCAGGGACTTCCTCCTACTCCTCCTCCCCCACACCCACCCACAAATTTCTTATTTTTCTATATTATTGTTGTTATATATTGTAGTATAATGCACATACTTTACATATTTTTATTTTATTGTAGTATAATGCACATATTTTACATATTTTTATATTTATTTTCTTATTTCTATTTTTCTTATAATTTCTTATAATTTCTCTATACCTATATATATTTCTCTTCTAGAATGTGAGCAACTGCAACGAAACCCAATTTCCCCTCGGGGATCAATAAAGTATTTCTGATTCTGATTCTGATTCATTCTGAAATCAGTGTGGTTGTGGTAGCCACTTTTGCTGCACTAGCACCATCTGCTGCCATTTGGTACTGCAAGCTTATTGTTTTCTGCAGCCAAGGACCAAGGGTAATTGATACCCTTGGTGGCACCTGCCGCAGGTGGGTAGACCTTGTGTTTGGACTTTTAACCACTTTTTTGGTTGTGTCTGTGTGGACTATTAAGTAGGTGGTGATAGCACATACCACTGGTCTCATTGTGCCAAGTACAGTCAATCACCCACAGACTGTATCTGTAGGAGATAACTCTTTGGGGGAGCAAATTAAATCATAGCATTTTTATGGGTATGATAGCATAATATTTTATTACCATTACCTGCTTTTACAAAAACATTTATGGCTCATGATTGGACATTGCAGCTGCATAAATGCCACTTGAATCAGTCTGTTGAGAGAGAGAGTTGATTTGATTGCTGTTGAAGAAAGCCTTTAAGATTACTTCATTGTAGAAAATGTGTAAAACTGGTCATCCTAACTTTATGCTATTTAACACACTATGTAACGCTTCAACTTGGAGATAGTTATGTAAACCAGACTTCTTTATGTGTAGCCTCTGCACTGTGGAAACAATAGATTATTCAACCCTTTGTTCTGATTGGCCCATGATGACATCACCTCTGCAGAGCTCAAGGAGTCCTCACCGTGACAACCTGTGTACAGGCTACTGTTATGGGATTTCCCTCTTCAGACTGTATAGAGGCCTCACCAGCAGACCCACACCTGTTGAGGTGCTTACATGCAGCAGTGAGACAGGGATGTGCTGAAGCAACACCTTGTTAAAACTCTCCTCAGACACACAAGGGAGCCATTACAGACCTCACCACAGAAACAAATCTGACAGCCCAGTGATACTGTGCCAACAACAGACCCACATCCCTTTGCTCTTGAAACAGGTTTTAATGAATTAATTGAATTCATTCATGTATAATTTAGCTTGAAACCAAGATGCAGGTGTTTAATGAATACAGACATAATTGAAACACAGACTAATGTGGAGAGCTTATATGTGATCCTGATGTAGAGTTAAAACCTTTAGTTTAAAAGTTAATCACAAGAGGGCACCATTACACTGAAAGACACAGGACAGTCTTGTAGAATATTCCAAAATTCCTTTTCCTTTCCACTCTTATCCTTTATTGCATTTTTCTTAGCCAAATAATTAGCAAGGAGCTCAAGCCCATATGCTCCTTTTTACCTGTCTTAGTATAAACATGCCTCACTTTCCCCAAACAAATAATTTTATTCAATTGTTTCAGCCGGCTATGCTCATCCGCACAGGATGTTATTGCCCTCGCAAAAACTAGGTTAAAATCTACAGCTAGATCATCATCCTGAATAAATAAAACATCTGCAGGATGTAGAAGAGCTGGGCAAGGCTGGAAAAACCACTAAACTTCATGTCAATACTTGCAGATGAAATATTTATTAAACTCCCTCAATCAAAAGATTAAATATACAAAAGATATATTTCTATGAAGTTATTACTGCTAACCAGCACAACTCTAGGCCTGTATTGAGTTCCATCGATTGCCTTTTCAACCTCGCCCCTTCTTACCTTCTTGTTTCTTCGACCGCTGACTGTGAGTTTTTAGCCTTTGATGTTGAGAAGACTGATGGTATCAGATCTCAGATCCCTCCTCCTGTTGCTCTGGCTGATATACCTTGCTCCATGCAGTCTGGACTTGTTAAGCCACTTTTTGCACAACAAGCCCTTATGGATTCTGTATCAGATATGAAATTTCCCTTCAGTGTCTTTGTTATTATTCCCACTAAATCCTTCAGAGAGGCTATGAGGGCTACAGGCTCTGGCTTGCTTTATTTGGCTTTTATTTATTTTTCATCTTATTGTTCAAAAAGCACTTATAACACTGTTATGAAATGTGCTATATAAATAAACTTTATTATTATATGCTGACATTAATGCTCACACCATAATTGCTGTTCAGATAAACACTTAAAAATAAATAAAATGGAGAATCAGGGTCACAAAGTTGCCTAAAAGTGGTATTGCATAGCACACAGGAGCGGAAAAGAATTTTATTGAATAGTGTTTCTGTCTTCTGTTAAGTGATTGGCCCTTTGGAAATGTGTAATGCATTTCATTTACTCATATAACCTGACATTTACAGAGAAACTCTACCTTAAATCTACATACAAAAAAGTCATAAACACAAATACATGACAATACCATGTAAATACATAAACACGGAGAAGTGCTGTGATGCAGTATTCTTAAGGTTTGCCTTTACACTGTCACAAGTCCACTTTTACTATCAGACACCAGGGGGCAGGGCAGAGCTGTGCTGACAGTGTCCCTGCCTTAATGTCTGTTGTCCTTACTGGCCAATGTGAGTCCACTCAGCTTACACCAGCTTATCAAATGTAGAATTCTTGGTCTTCTTCCTCTACATTGTGTGCCTTTTGGTAACACCTCTCTTCAACTGGCCCGCTAATGCTGTTGGAACTGTCCCAGTGGTTTAGTGAAACATCACTCAGGGATGGAGCAGCACTAGTGTTTAGGCAGGGACTTTGGGGGTGTGACCTCAGCAAGGTAGACGGTCTGCTATTGCTAGATAGGCTACTTGTTCTTACAGGAACAGGGGGCCGGCCCAATGTGGACGCCTTACCAATGCCACTGCCCGAGATGCCAGGAGAGAGGGGGGGGCCTATGTCTTCTGGCGGTGCTGATAATGGCCGGGGAGTCCGTGGAAGGTTGGGTTTGATGTATGCAGACACCACTGTAAGGTCCACACTGCTGTCTGTATCCACTTTATTCCCTGTATCCACATCCGTCTCCTCTGCACCGATCAGAGCGTCCACGTCGAGCCGGAAGGCCGGGATGAGGGAGGAGCTACGGGTGAGGGAGGAGCTTCTGTAGTGGGGACCGGGGGAAGGTCCAGGGGAGGAACAGGTTGAGTGGGTGCTGGCGGGCCCCATGTTGGGCAGAGAGAAGAGGGAACTGGACCGGTGGCTCCTCCACTGGGTCCTCCAAGCGTCTGGATGGCGCTGGTCCGCCCACTGCTCTTCCTCGTCCTGCTCCTCACAGGCCAGAGGCAGGGAGTTGTGGGAGGCCTGGGTCTGGACTCTGGGACGTGATGACATGCGATGGTACCGGCGGTTCCTGTAAGAGGCAGCGCTGCGGCTGAAGGTGGATGGAGCCGAGACCGATTCAGTGGCAGAAGAGGAGGATGCGAGGGAGGCATCTTGTCTGCATTTGAAGCGCACACCTTGGACCTGTACAACAAGGAACAGAAAACGAATGAGAACAGTTGTGCTCCTGTATATGTATGTTTACCTCATTGTATAGGTTATAGCCTCCTTATAGCCTCCTCCTTGGTTCAACGTCTGTCCTGTTGTGATCAGACAGTCTAATGTGCAGTTTGACAGGCCGTGAAAACAGCAACAATAGAGAGAAGACAGAAACCCTCCCATCTTGAGCCTTGTTCTCTGTTCTCTATGGGCAGTGAAATATGAGGTCACAGGGGATACAAAGGAAGGAGGCGCATATTCAAGACTATTAACCTCCTTCTATAAGGCTCTCATGCAACCAAGGGCTCCTCACGCAATAAATAGGCTGTGGAGCGAAGGAGGAAGGGGTGTGAGGGAACCCCAGGGTTCACTAAAGGCCCCCCACCCCCTGTTTTCACTCCAGCCACTTTATGAATCAAACCAACAGCTGGGGAAGTCATCAGTATCCAGAGGAATCCCATGTGTATCACACGTCCATTTATGTACCTGAGCCATCAAAACAGAGGGATTGCTGCTCAACAAAAAACTTTGCTGCCGCACAAATCTACAGCCTGATTTCCTTCCACAAAATAAAAAGTCTGGAAAAATAATAAGCAACATGGTGGTAGGTTTCTTTGTTCTGACTTCTTGGTGAAATGTTATTCTGAACAAGTTAGGCAGCATTCAAGGGCAAGATCGTCCCATAGCTGCCGCAGTATTCAATTCCCTCCTCTCGTCTATATATGTTTCCATTTTCTGTAAGAAACCTCACATTTAAATGCATAAGACTCTCCTCCGCTCAACACTGATGGTTTCTCCATGTTGCTATTCTTATGTCTGCCATGTCATCCAACTTTCCAACCAAACAATACAGGGAGAAGCAATGACTTTCCACACTGCCTCGAGACAATGATTTCCACAAGAGCACGGAGGGGCGTTTGTACATTTCCATATGTTCAGGTTCACTACCAATAAATGCTATGGCAACACAGTTGAATGTTTCCTGAGCACAACAACTGAACTCATTCATCACAGGCCCTCGGGACAGTCTAAATTCAGTGAGGTAATGACTTGATGCCTGTATTTCTGAAGTGAATAAACAGGTGTTCATATTAAATATTGTTTCTGATAATGATGCCTTAAATCCATATGCTCATACAGTGTATATGGCAGTATGCAAGGCACCAAAATGTGTGATTATTGGCGAGAATGTAATCTATAGCTACTGTGTGTGCCTCATTAAGCAAATGGCTCATGTGAGTGCCTTGCTGAGTGGATACTTTGTGAAGTAGCGGCTAATGTTCATGCCAGATCTCTTGCTTTCTGTTGCTTTGATAAATGCCTGGCTTTTGCGATGTGTGTGTTTGTGCGATCAAGGCAGGTTATATGTTAATTGAGGTTGTAGTAGAGTGGGTAGAGTGTGTATGAGGGGAACGTGAGATGTGTTCTGAGAGCTTGCATGAGAGTGATTAATTGTGTCTTTGTATGCTGCCTGGTGAGAGTCTGTCTTTGATGAGGGATATTTCTGTGTGTGTGTGTGTGTGTGTGGGGGGGGGGGGGGGGTATGAGTGAGAGAGGGAGAGAAAGAAAGAGAGAGTGTGCGACAAAGCCCCAGTGTTTCCTTCTCTTCACCTCACTGCACTCTCTCTCCTTTCTTTTCTAAACCAGTGCTCCCCTGTGTTTCTGTTCCTCCTTTTCCTCTACAGTCTGCTGCATACTGTTTATTCTTCTCCCAGTCTCTCTATCACTTTGTCTTTCTTCTTTTGGCCCTGTAGCCTCTCTTTGCGGTGAGCCATGAAGTGGTGTATGGCTGTATACTTATCTCTCCCACACAGGAAAGAAGGCGGGAGAGAGTGCTGTTGTGTACTGTTGAGGATGTGATTTACAGCTTAATAACACTTGAGGGAGACCGGGGAAAGACAGGTGTGTGTGTGTGTGTGTGTGTGTGTGGGTGGGTGCGCACATGCATGCAGACGTTGTTGGTTGTGTACTTATGTATACATTTCTTTGTGTGCATCATTATCCCATAAGTAGGCCTTCTCACTGAAAATGATGCATAAGCATGAATTTGTTATTTACTAACACTATTCAGTGCAAGTCTGGGTGAAAACATTGTCGTGCCTCTGGTGAATATGACATGACATGATCTATCCAGTTTTCCATGTGGACAACATACAATGCTGGTGAGGAGCCACAGCAGGGGGTGCTGGGTAATGAGGTTGTTGACATGGCGATGATCAGACCCTTACTCTTTTAAGGCTTAGTTATTCTGGGATAAGCCAGGTCAGCCATAGATCTGACCTCAGCAAGCCAAATATGCCACTACTGATCACTAACCCTCAACACCACAATGCTGCTGAAGCTAAAGTGAATTTGTGCTTCTCTTATTATAGCACCAGCAGTTATCAGTGTTGTAGTTTCCAATGCATTGATTCCTTAACACATAGACTAAATTGAGTTTGCTTAAACACTGTAGCACGCCCAAGAGCTGATTTTCAAATTTTGCACGCTGTTACAGGTTTCTCAGAACAACATGCATTTTTATTTTTAAGTTGATCAGCCATTGTTAAGCCTGTAGTAGTAGTGGTAGTAGTAGCAGTAGTAGTACCAGTAGTAGTAGCAGTTGTATTGGTAGTCATAGTAGTAGCAGCAGTAATAGTAGCAGTAGCAGTTGTAGTAGTAGCAGTAGAAGTAGTATTAGTAGGATGCTCAATGATGCACAATTAAAAGGATAAAAACACACACACACACACACACACACACACACACATATGCACAAAAAGGACATATATTGACATACATATTGATGTCCCACTTCTCCATTCCACAGGTCCTTATCTGCAATGGGATCAACTACTGTAATAAGCTAAGCAGCAAGCTTGCTAGTGTCAAAAATGCTAAAGTGAAACTAGTTTCAAAATGCTTGACGCTGGTAAATCGCTGCAGAACGAGACATGAAGTTACTTTGCTTGCTAACCATTATCTCACGTTAGTTATGATGGGTATGTGACGTCAAGCCAGGTGGCAGATAAGCATTATGCATATGGTCCATTGTCATCATAGATTAGCTCATTGTTTCCCCCATGAAGGGATCCAGCGCTGTTCCAATCCCAGTAATGGACTACTGGATAATCGGCTTGAACTTTCAGGATTACTTATCTCCCACCCCCCAACAGGAATCCAGTCTGAAATTGACACCCTCCAAACAAGGACAATTTTGTGTGTGTGTGTGTGTGTGTGTGTATTCATTCACACAAACACATGCTTTCAAGCAGTATACATCATGATGTGATCATTGTGAAGCAATTAGACTGTACACCTTGTACAGTCTGGATGGAGGGATGGATGGATGGATGGATGGATGGATGGTTGGATGAATGGATGGATGGATGGATGGATGGATGGAAGGGGATAAGGGGCTGCAAATTAAGGAGACTCAATGCTCCTTTGTCTGCTGTGTGAGTTTGTTATTTTTGGCTGAATCTATTTCATTCCCCACTCTGAACCTGCTGGTGCGGTGGGAACCCTTTCTTTCTCTCTCTGCTTCTCTTTTTCTTTCACATAAGTAACCATAAGCAATCTTTTCTCTCTCTTTTTCTTTTCTTAAACATTCATAAATACAGGCACTAGACAGAGTGAGGCACACTCATACACATGCTGGAAACTGTCATTCTTTCTGTGGCTGTTCTGTCTTGCCAAAACCTTTGTGTGTATTTGTGTGTGTGTGTGTGTGTGAGAGAGAGAGAGAGAGAGAGAGAGAGAGAGAGAGAGAGAGAGAGAGAGAGAGAGAGAGAGAGAGAGAGAGAGAGCTTGAGCACAAGTGTGTGTGTGTGTGTGTGTGTGTGTGTGTGTGTGTGTGTGTCAACACAATCTCAAAAGGACAAGCATCAGGCTGGAACATCTTGATCATATTTCTCCTGCTGCTATAGCTGTTTTCCTATTACAGCTGCTAAGTAGAAAAGTACACCTCACACCACAAGTCTCACAGTATTTGTCTGGCTTCTAGGAACATTTCACGTCCAAATTCATAATGAAGAATATTGCTCAGCTCAAGGTCAATAGGGTGGTGGCAGCAACTTACTGGTTACAGCACTCTGACTGAGATTAAAGAGTAGAGCTTGATAACATCAATGGAGCCTGGGTGACGGAGGTATACCGACACATTGTAAAAAGTCATTTATGACAAATTGAAAAATGCCACATTTATTCAACACAGGCAGGCTGACGCCAACCCAGCACACTCTCACCTGCAGCAGGATCTTGTTCCCGTCGTAGTCCTCTGTCTGCCAGCGCACCTCACTGATTGGGCTGCAGGGGCGTGGCAGCAGGGGCACCAGCGCCCCGACGTCCCGCACCCTCACCTCCATCACCGCCGACTCCATTGCCACCGGGCCCTGGCCCCGCGGCAGCCTCTTGAATGACAGCTGGATCTCCGTATCCGGGTTGGAGTACACCACAAAGAAGCAAAAGTCCTCCTTCTTCTGCGCGACCCTCCGCTGAAGCAGCAGCTTGTACAGCCGCACCATGTCGACGTAATTTTCATGGCGGCAGTACACGGTAAAACGCACTATCTCCTTCCCGTAGTGGACCTGCCGTACGGCCCAGAGCGGCGTGCCGGGGGCCAGGGTGAAAAAGTCCTGACTGCATGGCGTTAACGGCAGCATACGCCGGCCGTTGCTGACCTTCTCGGTGTGGTGGTAGTGCCAAGGCGGTCGCTGCAGCGTGCGGTGCAGCGACAGTATCTGCTCCTCGCCGCCATATGTTTCCTGGAGGAAAAGGATGACCGCCAAGGACGGTTGGCAGGCCGCCGTCGAGCTGCCGTTTTGATGGCGCTTGGGCCGGGGCCGCTGGGAGTTGGAGGCACGTTCAGAGACACGGAAGAGCTGCAGCTCGGGGTGAACCCATGCCAGCACAGTGTCGGCTGCACACTGCAGGAACTTGCCCTGGCCTGGGTCGGCGATGAGGTGGACACTGACAAGGAAGGGATCTTGGAGCTCGCCCATGGATAACTCACCTCCACATACAACAGCACCATGCGAGAAAAGACATGGAAGAGAGGGAGGAGAGGGAGGAGTGGAGGCAAGGGCAAGGAGGGAAATAGGGTTAATCGGATGGGGAAGACATGGGGGGAAAAGAGAAGAAATCATAAGAAATACAGCCTGCTGAATTTGAGAACAGAGTAAAACCAAAACATAAACATGGCTACAAAGCTACAAAGAATAAGGCAAGAAGAATGTGAACGTTCAGGGAACAACAGCGAGGCTCACTTTGGTTCAGAAAATCCCTCAAGCTGACCCTTCCCTTCTTTCCAAACATCTCCATTTCTTCCTTCACATTTTCCCTCCATCTCTTTTCCCTCCTTCTCCCTTTGTTTACCTCTCTGTCCATACATTTTCTCTCCCTCCCTTCTCCCTTCCCTCTTCCCACCAGATCTCTTACTCCCGTCCTTCTCCATTTCACTTACTCACATCGAGCTCCATCTTTCTCCCCATGTTTACATTTCTCCCCCCTTCCCCCATTTCTCTCCTTCCCTCTATCCCCTCCTCCTCCTCTCCCCCTCCACCAGATCCATGTGGAGCAGTGCTCTGTGTAGACTCATTAGTGCCATTAGGAGATCATTACTGAAGCCCAGAGGAATGTTCCAGACCACAGCAGGAGCGCCGCATCAAGGTGTAGCCTCCCCCTGAACCCATGACCCGGAAAAGCTAGCACCTCCCCTGGGGGAGGGCAGGTACTGTGAAACCACCGTTACCCCTACGAAATGTTCCCCAAATGCTGAGAATTGAGTTGTTTTTGCCATAAGCCAGCATTCCGTTGTTATTCTTTAGTCTCCATGCTACATGCAAACAGATGTACACGCTCACACAGTATCGCCTCATCGCCATGTTCTCTCATTCTCTCCTTTCAGAACACTTTTCCTACACTCTTTATCTTACTTCTCTGGGGGCTTGTCCCATTTCGTTTGTGCTTTGAGGCCCGGGGCACTTTGGGGCGAGGGAAAGGACACCGTATTCTTGTCATTGGCACAGGAGGGTGTTTTTGGCATCGCCAGCATCACTCCATGCAACAGAGAGGGCAAACAGGGACAGGATCTGTCTCATGAGTCCCGCTGGCCTTTGCAAAAGGACAGTTTCTTCTTGACCAAAGAGGTGACATTTGCTCAGTGTTGAGATCATGTTACAAGGAAACATTTCTAAACGGTGCCGCCCCGTCATTCCGGTATTGCACCGCAAACATGCCAGGCACAAGTAACTAACAAATTCTGCCGACACAAAATTGATACAAACGACAACCTCTATGTGAATTGAAATGTGACAGAGGCAAGTGTCCTCATGTGGCTCAGTACCTCTCTCTCTCAGGCATTCTTTATAGAGATCAGGAGAGCGGGATCAAGAGAGATCTACTGTAGGTTTATGCTGGATGCCAAGGCAACAGACGCACTGCCACTCACACTCAGCAACACACCCATTAACGTCTGCCTGATCCCATTAGAATCAATGTCTGTCTCCCTGACGTCTAGCTGGCATCAAGACACCAAACACATGGATGATAGGGATCTTAAAAGGTATTTAGCGTTGAATGCCGTCTCATGCAGACACACGCACACACACACACACTCAGGATAACACACCCACCAACGTCTGCCTGTTCTCCTCAGAATTTGAGAAGTAAAACCAAAAGATAAACAGTGCAGCGAAAAAGTAGAGAACATCAATAAGGCTTGCTTTGGTCCAGAAAATCTCCCATCCAAACCCTTCCATTCTTTCCAAACATCTCAGTTTCTTGCTCCTACATTTTCATTTACATTCCACTCCACTCTTTTTATTCTGCCTTTCATTTGTTTACCTCTTTGCTTGCCCATTTTGTCTCCCTCTCTTCCCTTCCCCTGGCCGTCTCCCACCAGATCTCTCCCTCCTGTCCTTCTCCATTTCACTTCTCCACATCTATCCCAGGCTTTCAGGAATCGGTAACTAAAATGAGCCGCAGGATTAAAGAGAGATCTAGGTTTGGTTCAGGAACAAGGCCACAGACAGGCTCCCGCACACACTCGGGGCAACACGTCTGCCTGATCGAATTAGAATCAATGTCTGTCTCCCTGACATCTAGCTGGCATCGAGACACCAAACACTATTTGAAACACATGGATGACTGGGCTCTTACAGGGTATTTGACAACCTAAACACAGACAGACACTCAGACCTGAAAATGATCATCTCATTCTCTGCCTTCACAGACATTTAAAGGCTGTTTCTCAGCAAAATGACTACACTAACTTCTCTATCGGTGCTGGCTTATGTTTTTGTTTGTTTTAATTGCTTTTAGTGGTGTCCTTGTTGTTTGCTGGTGTTATTTGTTATGCCGTTTGCTGTCTCCAAGTCCTTATTTACATCCAGTCATCCAGTTTGTGCAACTTTACTGTCTTTTTACTGTCTTTTCCAAGTAGTTTACTGTTACTTTTGTAGTTAAAATAGGTTAAAAATCAAAATAGTATCACAAATATTGCAAGAAAATGGTTAATTAGGCCACGTTGATGTTATAAAAGACGACAACATATACTGCACACTTGGCCACAACAAGTAAGACTCAATACCCTGATGCTAGCTGACACTTCCTTAGCAATACGGGTTAATGCGGAGCTGGCCACAGAGACTAATAAATTAGAGATTAAGTCAGCCCAGAGCAGGTTGTCCTGTTAAGAGACTAGAGGGAGTTTGCGGGCTGTGTGTAAAGCTCTGGAGGAGTGTGTCTTTAAGATCTTAATCCACTAGAGTCTTCAAGCTGATGCTGATGTTCTGACTCGGCTGAATACATATACACTTCAGCATGTGCATGACTACAAATGAATACACCGAAAATGCACACCACAGTACAAACATGGGCTGTGTCATGGGCGGACACACACACACACACACAAAACCATTTGTACATTTGTCCTGTCCTCTCTAATTCTTGGAGGCTTTTGCCCTCTTTTTGTGTTGAAGTGTTAACCAGCAACACATGAATGCGGCCATAAGCACAGATGATAATGTGAGATATAACAACATGCCTTATAATGGCCCCTCCACATATGACAGTGATTAGCAGCGAAAACTCAACTAAGGCCTCTGAGCGTGTGTGTGTGTGTGTGTGTACGTGTGCGTGTGCACTGCAGTTACAGCTTTAGCTAACTTGGCCATGGATGTAAGTCAAAACAACTGAGGGAGGAAATTCAAGATGGGGGCCCCTTTTTCGTCTGGTCAAGAAAAAGCAAAAAAAAAAAGAAAATAAAAAAGATGTGAGTTCCAACACTAATACGTCACTTTGACTGGTGCCCAGTAGATTAAAATGTAATGGTTTGACTTTGAGACAATGTTCTGCCAGTTCTGTAAAACATATTTAACTTTTTACACTTCAATATTTCAAAGCACACAACACACACAAGCTTGTTCTGGTTCAGGTTACAAAAAAATGTGATGCCATGTTACTGTTTTTAGGTCTCTTTTAGTGGGAACTGATGTAGGAGACTTACTGCATACGAAACATTTCTCATACTGTATCACATAGTCTCTGAGGCAGTCAATACTGAAGAAAAAGACTGATAGATGGTGACAGCTTCTGTGGGAGACACTTGTCCAGTTGTCCACTTGTTTCCCAGTTTAGTCCAGTAATATGTAGAAAACCAGAAGTCTACATTTCTCAAAGAAATGAAATTCTAGTGGACTGGACTGAATATGTTGACATGGCGAAATTGATGACATAGAAGAACGTAGTTGAATATTTTCTGGCTTCATAGACATATAACATATAACTGACTTTAAAACTTACAGCCACAGTATATGCCCAACAATAAAGTTTGACACATCATAAAAGCAATTACACTACAACTTGGAATCACTGTTCTTGGCTTAAAACTACATCTGCTAGTGTCAAACATAAGAATTAGTTACGACAGACTGTTATGGGGAAAGATTAGAAGGGGAGGCTTAGTGAGCAGACTAAATCCAGTCAACAGTGCTAGTCCAAGTTCATGCGAGTCACGTGCCCTTCACTGTCACAGCTGACCTGGGGCAAGGCAGCCTGGCTTAGAAGATGAGGTGATGATGCTGTGACCCTAGTTTGACTCTCTATCGCTCAAACAGAAATGTAAGCGCACACACGCAAATACATAGTGAAGGTCCCACACCAAGGCTAAGAGACAGCACTGCTTCAATTAAACCATTAAGAAACAGCCGAGTGCAGCATATTTAGCTGCGATCGTGGCCTTGTGGTCCAAACCTCATTTGGAGAACACACATTTGGTAACACTTAATCCAAAGTGCCTTATGGCATAGCCTGCATCTCGTATGTCACTCTCAATCTAAGGACACAGCACTGTGAGTGTGTGTGTGTGTGTGTGTCTGTGTGTGCGCTAGCTGTTACGGGTGGTCCCAGATCCATCAGGTGCTATTCAACTTGACTGTGCTGAAAAGCGCCTGCAAATGGCTGGGCGTGTGTAAAGTGATACCCCGTCGCTGTCTTTCTAGAGCCGACAAGTGCGTCATCTGTGGAAGTATCCGAGTATCATTTCTATTACAATCACCCGAGTCAGTCCGAGACAGTCTCTCTGAATACAAACCCCGGCGACTCCGCTGATGAAAGGCAAAGAGCTAGTCACCGGTCAGAGCCCCTTTTAACCAATAAAGGTAATGGATACCACCCGCTCTGCTGCACACACGGGACAGAGAGTGTGTGGCAGCAGTGTCCGTGTATGTGTGTGTGTGTGTGTGTGTGAGAAAGAATGTGGCCGTGCGATCGTGTGTTTGCTCACGTGTCAATATATACACTGTGTTCCTGTGTGTTCCTGTGTGTTTGCACGTCTGTATAATGTTCAGTAGTGTTAAGTGCCACTCTGACTCGCATCACACCCCGAATTAGTCTAGGCGAGGGTTAAAACGCACCGGGGTCCTGCCCTTCCACTGGTAAATATTTACTACAGCGCCTCTATCCAATACAACAACACGGTGCATGTACGTTAGAGAGAATGGAGTTTTAGTAGCCCTGCACGCACATATGTTCCTGGTTCTGCTAATCTGCCGTTTGTCTGAGCCAAAATAGCAAAGAGCGGGGCCTCCAGCATTACTGGATGCACAAGCAGTCTGGAAGAGGCAAGTGTTTTACGTTGCGGTGAAGCCTCATCTTTTAACCGCCGATGACATCCACACACACACACTCAGACGGACACAATTAAGCACAGGCACAGATACATTAGACGTACATGCACATACACTTGAAGCACGTGCACGCAGATACACACATGTGCGCACACGTACATATGTGTGTGTGTGTCTCAGCAAGCAGCCATCTGCTGGTGACAGACTGATCCTTGAAAATATAGAGCCCCATCATGGACCGGCCCTCCCTCCTGCCTCCTCCCAGGCTTTTGTTAGCTATTCAGTGAGCTGCTCAGTGTGCTTTGGGCTCTTTGACTTTATTCTACTTTTTTTCCATCTGTTTCATTTCTGATTTGTTTCTGAGCGTGAGATGTATCCACAAACTGTGTTTTTCTTACCACTAGCTAAAGTAAGTTATATTTCTTTTTGATTTTGTCTCATTTTTCTGGCTGTGTCTTGTTTTCTTTTCACCTTTTGTCGAAGCTAATCTCTTCTGGCTGTGACATAAATTTTCAGGAGCCTACCTCTGCAAATCTATATAATAAATGAGTCTACAGTATATTTGAGGTATTTCGGCATGATAGATCATGTGTGTCCTCCTCAAGTCTGTATTTATGTACATTACCCTATGTGTGCTTGTGAGTGTATATCATGTGTGCCTGCGTTTGTATTTATGTGTGTGAGTGTGTCTCTGGTCCGCGTCTTTGTGTTGTTACAGTCTGACCTCTGTGCTGTTTAAAACTCACCCCCTCCGGCACAAAAACATTCATTACTCTGACAGGAGGTCCCCTCTGTCTTGCATGCAGACACACATACACACACACACACACACACACACACACACACACACACACACACACACACACACACACACACACACACAGGAGCCCATTGGGGGCAGGGTCACAGGTCACTCAGGCTGAATGGACACTCATATGCTGTGACCAATAGAAATTGAGGTTGTGTGATTAAGTGTTTGGGGTGGGACTTAATTGAGGCCTCTGGCCTCTTGAATCAAGAGCTATTTGCTTCTGTTGCTATTGTACGCTCAGTGATGCTGTACTCACCAGCTGCAGACAGCAGAAAAGAGAGATTACAATTAGCATTTTATTTTCCACAAACATCAAATATCATCGCTGTCAGGTTAAAACTTCAATTTTGGTGATTTTTGTTATGTTTTAACTTCACTTGAAGGATTACATGCTCCTCTATGGGTTGAGAACCTTTGGGTGTCTAAAAACTTTTCAAAACCAATCAGATAAAATCAAAATTACATGGTGGTGAAGCGGGCACTAGTTTGAATTCCCAGAATGGTTTGAATTTCCATTGAATTTTCAGGAAAATCTGAAACTGAATTAGTAATACTCTATTCTCCCTAAACAACTACTGTAAAGCTGCTCTTGACAAAGGCAGTTAACCCCCAATCACTGCAGTGGAGGTGCACAGTGGTCAACAGTGGAAGACTGTGGTAAGCGGTAAACCGGCATTTCAGCACTCATTTGATTAACTTAGATTCAGACATACTGGTATAGCTACCATTTCAAGGTAGTCTATTCTTAACCATGACTTCATCAACACATCTGAATTCCTACAGTTTCTATTCCATTCTACAGTGTGACCCGGGTCAGAATGCTGCTGGAGGTTTAGCATGATGAAGACCTGTCTCCAGTGGGCTTACGGCTGATCTGACCTGAGGGCAAAAGTCAGGGGTTAAAACCACCTGTGTAAACACGACCACTCTCTCTAGCAGAACCTAAATATACCTCTACGGTGGCAGGAGACGAGGGAGACCGACGCTGCATGCACCCTTGCAAATGGACACGCCTGTGCGCGCAGACACAGACATGCATGCATAGACGCACGTTAAGCACAAAGACACGCTCGCAGAGACAGACAGCCACACACAGACTTGAGACAGATGCATTCAGCATATTTTCCTCTCACATTTTTCAGAAATGTGTCGTCACAGCAGCTTGCATCCCTCCTGTCCTTTTTGTCCCGGTCGTTCGTTTTGGTCAGACTGTGACTGAGGCTCAGTTCAATGAATACACACAAAAAGACCGTCCTTGGGAGCTCTGATTCACCATGCCTGCGCTCAGTCACAAACTGCGAGCAAACTGGAGGATCTTTGTAAGGCAGCTTCTGCATGACGCACAGTGAGGAGTCGCTTTCTTTCACGGTGTCTGTCTATCAATAGAACGAAGACCTTGTGCTGCAATTGTGAAAGTCAGTTTTTCATAGACTTTTTGTCTTCTCTGACTGTGCTTGTGTGTGTGTGTGTGTGTGTGTGTGTGTGTGTGTTCCCGCCCTGGCCTCCTGCAGTGACAGAGACAGAGACAATGGTGGGCAGAAGCTCATCTGATATAGCAGAGACACAGGAAACGTGAGGGGAAAGACCACAGACTCACTGCTGGGTCACTGCGTGTGAGTGTGTGTGCATGTGTGTGTGTGTATGTGTGTGTTTATGTGTGTGCGTGTGTGTGCGTCTGTCCTATACTTCCTGAGTTTTGCGGGTGTGGTGCGGGATAATGCAGCTTCCTGCAGACCAGATTAATGGGCTAATATTGGATATAATCCTCCCATTGTGAAAGGCCTGGGCCTGGCAACCAGACTGGGGAGAGGTCAGGACCTATGCAAACACACTCTTCACAAGTACACACACATACACACACACACACACACACACACATACTGTATGCACAGAAGCACAAGGTAAAAATAAGCATAGCCTCCACATACGATACACTGAAAACAGAGAAAAATGCATGTGTACTAACTCATTGCCACTTGATGTCTCCTCTGCTTAACTTTAGTAGCTCTAGGACCTAGGGAGTGTTAACTACACACACACACACACACACACACACACACACACACACTGCCCCCCCAACCTTCATCCCTGCACCCTCCTGTGACTTGTCCCTCCCTTCCTCTGTGCTTTCAAATTGGAGAGTGGATTTGCGCTGTCAGTGTGTATCAGCGAGATAAAGCCCTGGGCCTGTGGTGTGCGTGTGTGTCTGTGTGTGTGTGCGTGTGTGTGTGTGCGTGTGTATTTGCACCCTGTCCATGTGTTCAATAGCTCTCCGTCGCTGGCAGAGATGCTTTATGTCACCATTGGTTTACTTACTGCTCGCTGAGGACATGGGACTGTAATCAGACCTGCAGTAAACGAGAGAGAGAGGAAAAGAGAGCGAGAGAGAGAGAGAGGGGACATGTGGAGAGAGCCAGGGAGAGAAGGAGGACAAGAAACAGAGAAAGGAGACAGGAGTTTATATTATGAAGGGCAATCAGTGTGATTTACAGGCTGACACTCCTGTTTCAAAGGAAGCGCTGAAGCCTCCGTCTGGCTGAACAGTAGGAGAGGTTCAACTGCAGAGGTCACAGAAAAATGCACACACACAATCACATAGTGGTTTCTATCTGAGGGTAAACACAGGGACAACAATGTGACTTTTTTGCACTCACACAAACATCAATTCCTATTCAGTATTCCCAAATTGAACAGCTGAACAGGGAAAAGGATTTCTATTCTAATCTAAAGCCGCCATCTTTGAATTGGGATAGGGAGCAGAAGTGGATTTCTGCTAATCTAGTCTCAATGGATTAGATGGGAATTTCCAACAATTTGTGTAATTACTGTACTATTGATATTGACAACATACAAGTACACACACATACACACAGCGACACTGAATGGACTTTTGCCAAACTAGCCTGCATCCTCCAAAAGTCACCCTAACCGTCCCTGTAACATTGGCTCCCGTATAACACGCTACATAACCCGAGAACATGAGTCCCACGGGAGTCAGCTGACAAGCTCAGAGAACACTGTCCCTCCACATGGAGCCTCAGTGTGACTCTGTCTCTAACCCAATAAAGCCGGTGGAGCTGCAGGACAGCAGGAAACAGAGGAGCGGGTCTGTTTCCTGCAGCAGGAGGTTATCAATCTGACTAATAGGCCATAGTAGCCTAGTGGAGAGACTGGATGGTGGTGGTGGTGGTGGGGGGGGGAGGTGAGGGGAGTAGAGAAAGGTAAGAAGAAGACAAAATGAGGCACTGCAGACGGGACGATGTTGGCTTAGGGAGTGAAAGCACAGGAAGAAAGAATATATAGAGAGGGAGCAGATTAAAAAAACGACCGGAAAGTTCAGACGGAACTGAAGACTGAAACTCATCACCTTCTCCCTACCGCTGTATATATGAAAGAACGGAATGACAAAATGTGGAAAAGGAGAGGGGGGGGGGGGGGAAGAGGGACAATCTCTCTTTTCTAAGCTGGAGCTTTATGAGTCTTTGGAGTGGTGGGGGTGGGGGGGTCTGTGTTGAAGGCTCCCTAGGGTGTGTGTTTGGCAGGCCCTGCTCCGACAGCGGCGGTTAGCGTCTTGCCTGGCGTTCCCAGCCTGGCCCGGAGAGCGCAGCCACACCGCCTCGCTTCATCCTCGTCCAAGGACAATAAACACAGATCGCAGCGAGCAGAGGCAGCGGCCCAGTCATGCACACAAAAGTTGAACAGAGTCGGGTTTCTCTGATTTGATTAATACGCGACACAGTTACACCGTGTGTAATGAGTGAATATAGATGGGTTTTCTGGGAGGGGGGGGGTGGTGGAAAGTGGGAGGTAGAGAGGTGGATGGATGGAAAGAAAGAGGGGAGGAGGAGGGGAAACAGAAGGTTGAACAACACAGATGAAGATGGAGAGAAAATAAACATACCTGCACTTATATGGACATAGGTAAAGGTAGAGCTGGGCGATATGGTTGAAATCAATATCACGATAATCAAAGGGATTTTTTTCGATATCGATATATATCACGATATGGCTCATGTATACAAAATCACATGTTTCAAAATTAATGTTCATCCCATTGAAGCGAATGGTAATGTTAGGCGTGATGTCAAACAAAACTGAAATTTTCTAATAATATTCCTACCATACCTCATTTTGTCAGCGTTTTTCATCAATTTTGTCATCATCAATTTAGACAGCAGAATTGTGTCATGGCTTCCCAAAATCACCATATCATCACAATATGATTCCACTGAAAGACGATAAACGACAATATTGATAAACGATAATATTGAATTATCGCCCAGCCCTAGGTAAAGGTATATATTGAGATAGAGATAGAAAGAGAGAGGCATCACAGGATCAGACAAGCCCTTGCAAAAAAAGAACTATGGTGACCCAATGATAAATTTTATAAAGATACTATACAGATATTACAGTAAAAACTATACCATGCAGCTACTGTAGGTAATAAATGACATCATAGAGAAATCCAATAGTAAAATATGAGATTAAAAAAAACAGCATGAAGAATGATGGTCACTATAAACTCACTATTGAGTACCACAGACACACTAGAAATCCCTTTAGGAGAATTACAGGAATATTACAGTGATTTTTCATAAGGGAAGAGATGATGACAGAGACAGTCTGAGGTGAGGAGAGTAACAGTGGATATGGGAACTGAACAGGAAACACAGGGAGTGAGGCAGGAGCGGAGGGAAGGTGAAGTATAGTGCTGTGATCCCATGGAGGATATGACCTGATGCGAGGAGCGGCTCTCAGGTTATCAACTGGACATTCCTGCTTTTCCTTTCACATCAGCACTTTCCACTCCTGTCTGAGCTCTTTTCCCATAACAAACACGCTCTCACAACCACATTATATCAGTCGGTTCCAGTTAACGGCCAATGAAATTGCTGGGCCCAGGTGACTCCAGCATCAAGGCACTGATGTAACGTCAGCTTACCCTGCCCTGCTACTAACCTCCAGCATAAGAGCAGAAAGCACAAAACTGGCCTGGGATCAGATTTCAAGGCCACTCAGAGTCCACAATCAGTGAGGAACGGTGACCCATAGTAGGCTATTTCCCTAATAATCATAATCTTTGAAAAAGAAAAATGACAGTCTGATGATTCAGTGTTGCACTGCCAGGGATGTGACAAGGGCTAAAAGGGTCATCTGGGGTTTCTCTCACTAAAACACACACACACACACACACACACACACAAGGATCCTTCATAGCCTACACATTACTGTGTCCACACTACTACAACACCAAATCCATCAGTGACATACCGCAAGGGAAACTGGGGGACATCTTTGCCTAGTAGCTGAAAACAGAGTGAACAATACATTTATTTAACTCTCTTTATTGTCAAATCATTGTTGAATTAAGCCCCATGTAGCATATGGCTTTAAAAGAAGCTACTCTCATTACCAAAATGTGTTGGTGATTAAGATTGCAGAACTTTCCACTAAAGCATTAGGATTACATCTCCTGACCTGCACCATATGTCCTCATCATTAGAGCAATTAATGGCATATGGATGGAATCTAAGAATTTCAGCAACTCATTTCAAGCGGCATCAAATTTCATGACTCTAGTGCTATTAAATTATTATATTGTGAAGCCTTATGTAACTCTGCAAACTGCTGAGTTGATGATAGAGGCTTATGACAAAAAAAATGATTGGGTTATAAGAACATTTGCATATAAAGAAGTAACAGTCTGTAACATCTGGGAAAGGTTCAACAGCTGTCACATCTCTAATGTTTTTTTTTTCTTAACTCACCCTCCAGTCTCCGCTCCTGAATCCACACAGTCATCTTCTGCCGAGGTTTTCTCCATCTCAGATCATAAGGACAGAATTTATCTGCATTGTCTCAAAGTCTCTGGGTAACGAAAAAGCGGGTCATTCAAAAAATATTTTTCGATATGATACACGAGAGTGATACAGACGACCAGCCTGTGCACCTCTCTGTTAAGATTCCTGACTTGCAATGAGCCAAATGGGCAAGTTGTGGGATCAACAAGCAACAGGCTACTACTTCTGTCTCCCTGCGTCATCTGCGCCCCCTATGCTGCCTTCATGTGCTGTCGGAAATATAGAACATGTCGAACGCACACGAACGACCCGACAAAGTGGAAAATAGGACTTGGAAAGTGTGAATTTTCTGTGATACCCGCGTTTCCAAGATGTGACGTTCAGGGCGCATGAAGGCTGTGTCAACAACTGATGGTAAAAGTATATTTTATTATCATAGGCTATGTTATAGCTTGGCATTCTGTGCAAATAATTAGTGTTGCTCTATGTTTCTGTTTTCCTTCTTTGTTTAACTTAGCCTATAGTTGTTATGCATTTTTGAGCACATTTAGAAGTTGTCGTATTGGTGCTGAAGAAACAACAAGCTGCAAAGGGTGTAAAACAACAACCACAAATATAAGCACTTTGGGCCCAACCTAACAAAAACTACTTTTTTATAGGGTCCATTTCGGTATTATTTCACACCAAAAGGACATACAAGGTTGAATATGAGTCATATTGATAACCTTCCATTTCGGAAGCAGGAGGTTATAAGGAGCACGTGAAGGCAGCTTTAGTTAGTGCGCTGCTTTGGCACCATCAAGAGGATGAACGAGACACTTCAGCATGTTGGTCCATCACAGATCAGCCAGAGGCAGGCCAAGGAGACAAAATTACAATCAAATCTCTATGCTAATACCTGTAAACTATGCCATGAATTAAAACACATATCTGCCACAAGAAAAACTACCTACCCCTTGGAAAAAGAACTATAATAATCATATAGGCTAGCCCAATAAAAATTAGGATACTATACAATTGCAAAACGATTAGTCCAAAACGAATTATATAAATATAGTGTTCGTATTAGCATTATTATGATTTCATTATATTAAAGGAATATTAGAGTAATGTAATGGGAGGTAAAACACCATAAAGTGCCACAGACATACTTCCCATTGCCTATAGGAGGATTACAGGAATATTAGCCTATACTGATCATCAGAGTCTTTTCCATTTGAGAGCTGTTTTTGTCACTCGTGGTGGCTTCATTTATTTTTCCTTTCCATTTTTCCAATTTATTTTTTTCTTAAGAAATAAACACAAGGAGCAACAGCAATGTGCAAACCATGACGCTGTGAATGATGACGTCATCTTCACGCGACATATTTACCACGGACCAGGAGGGCTCGTGTGCACGTTTATGTTTTATGTTAAAGCAATATAGAAGGCATATTGATATCGTCTGGGAACTGTAGATTATGTCTGTAACCGAGATGTTCAGCTATATTCAAGGTTTCCTGAGCGCCGACCAGGATATAAGAGAGGTATGAATGAACCGCCTGCCAGCCCGCTCGTTAGCCGTTAACATTAGCTTGTAAAGCTGGCTAGCTAGCGATGTCTTTTTAACACACACCGCTTAGCCAGCATTTTTTACGCTCTTAACAAAGAATTGCTATGGAAGAAGTCCAGTCCATTTAGGCAATAGCGCATTTAGATATAACCTACGATAGCTACCCAATTTTACTGATATACAGCTTGTTAGGAATGCATAATAGAATAATGCCAATTACCCGCTGCTGCGTGCTTTTATTGTAGACCCGATACTCTACGTTTTTCTTATATGGAGAGAACGTCACGCCAAACTTCATTTAAAAAAATCTGGTGATTTAATGCTGCCTTGCCTATCGTAAATGATACACAGTTCGCACAACTTGGCTTTACCCCGTTAACGAATCGTTCGGGCGCATTATTCAGTTCGGCATACATCAATACACCAAGCACCACTAATTTCAATAAAATGTCAACTTTTAGAATTGGTTTGAATCCGTGAGCTTAGAATTATAAGGTTCTATCTGCCTTCAGGATAGTTCTGAGATATTGAGCTTCAAAGTTTTCAGCATCCATTGAGTTAAATGGAGATGGGTCCTTTTGTTTTAGAAATTACAGACTCAAAAATCCATTATTTTCCAAAAATAACACCACATATGTCAACAGGCACTCACAGAATAGGTTCATGCGACTAACTCAGTTTTGACAAAAAGGTCAGATAGAACCTTATAATATGGCCACAATTTTCTTCCACCAAAATACACCATGGTGGGCGTTAGCGATCAGCTTGGTTTGTATCATTTGTATACCGAATTTACCAGAAGACGTTAATGATTCGTAAAGTTGTAATGGATTTTGGTTGTATCATAGAGAACGGTACATATTGGTCGTATATTTTTTATAATTATTTTTGTGCATATCGTTGTAGGATATCCGTAAGGTGGTCCAGGTCTTGGAGCAGACTGCCAGGGAAATTCTAACTCTACTCCAAAGTGTCCACCAGCCATCTGGCTTCAAAGAAAGTGAGTGTGACATAACTGTTCTGTCATCAAGCAACCACTGTCACTGCCATGACTGCTCACTGGCCTTGGAACCCCAGTGAGATGCTAATGGATGCTGGTTATGTTTCCCGGTTATTGACCTATTGAATGCTGTTTGCCTCCCTGAATTTTACCTTCTGAAGTCTAAAATCTTTTTCCTTTGTGCCAACAGTTCCCAATAAATGTGCAAAGGCGCGGGAATTGTTCTGCACAGTCAGGACACACATTTCAGACCTAAAAACCAAGTTTCCTGTGGAGCAGTATTACAGGTACGACACCACGCTAAGAGCCACCATCCAAAGTAGTTGCAATCCCCTGCTGTCCAGAACATTCACGGTGCACTTAATTGAAATGATTGGAAAGGTATGGTAATCTGGAGAAATATGCAAATTATGCATTTTGTGTGTTCTAAAGGTCAGAGATAATGACGCGTTCATGGAAATTCCTCAAAATTGGGATCCCTGCTGATGATACATTTTGCTAATGTTTTCTCTTGTGATCTCTTTGATCCCGATTTAGGTTCCATGAACACTGGCGGTTTGTCTTGCAGCGCTTGACCTTCTTAGCAGCCTTTGTTGTCTACCTGGAGAGTGAAGCTCTGGTGACCCGGGAGGAGGTGGCCAAGATACTCGGCAGTAGGTACCAGTTCATGCGATAAGGTGTAACTGCTCACTAGGAATGCTGCCTTATTCTGCTTCCTCTGCCCTCTCCATCCTACAGTTGAGGTGGTGCGAGAGAAAGGCTTTCACCTGGATGTGGAGGACTACCTGGCAGGCGTGCTGATCATGGCCAGTGAACTGGTAAGGGATTTCAGTCACTGGTTCTACAGGCTATAAATACACCAACCATCACACAGCGCTCTGTGTGTAGGGACCCCGCTAATGATGTGTGTGTAATGTGTCTAATGAAAGAGCAATCCTGTTTAATTAAAGTGACAGGAAATTTCACACTGTGATGTTGCAGATTCATTTGGTGCAGCGTCAGCAGTACACTTCGGGGAGAGCAATGAATGTACCTCAATTGCTTATGCATATCAATATAGCAGTGTACATGTAATTTGAGCAACTTTGGCTTTAAAGTGATGTTGAACTTTGGTAGTACCTTTGGTTATGTAGCTTCCTAGACATGATATAACCCCAAAATCGGCAATTCTCTCTTATCTGTTGCTCCGGCAGAGATGATTGGAGAATTGTGTTTTTTTTTCTCTCTCCATGCACTGCCATTATATGATAAAACAGGTCTGAAAATCACACTTCTAGCGTAAAAACAAACGAACAAAGCAGATTCTGACAATATATTAAAAAAATAGTCATTCTGCAGAATTAAGTGATGCTTTATGCTATCAAACCAACAACACCGAAATTCTTCCAACTGGATTTCGGTGTTGTTGGTTTGATAGCATAAAGAAAGTGATTCACGTAAAAAACTTTTTGCAGAACGACTCGTTTTTTTAATATATTGTCAGAATCTGCTTTGTTCGTGTTAGATTATGTGCTGGTGTGATTTTCAGACTTGTTTCGCCATATAATGGCAGCGAATGGAGAGAGAAAAATACACAATTCTCCAATCTCCTCTACTTCCTCCTCCAGTCGCGGCTGGCAGTCAACAGCGTGACAGCGGGAGACTACAGCCGGCCGCTACGCATCTCCAACTTCATCAACGACCTGGACTCCGGCTTCCGTCTGCTCAACCTGAAGAACGACCCGCTGCGTAAGCGCTATGATGGGCTCAAGTACGACGTGAAGAAGATCGAGGAGGTGGTGTACGACCTGTCCATCCGCGGCCTGGCTAAGGAGCCCGAGGCGGGGGGAGACAAGTAGACCCCCTGCCCCACCCACCCGAGGTGGTGAATGGCTGTGGGAGGCAGAGGAGGGCACGATAGCTGGGACCTCTCCACGGCTGCTGCAGACTGGAGACTTCACCCCCAGCTGGAGGGTGAGACCCAGGGATCTGCCTGAGGCCCCAGCAGCCTAGGACAGACTGCGTGTGTGTGTGTGTGGTTGGATGGATGTGTGAGTGCCCGAGTGCATGCGTGAGAAGAAGTGCTTTAGATGGATGACAGTCTGTCAGAGGGGTGGGAGAGATGTTGACAGAAGCAACCTTGTTCTGAGGGGTGAGATGGGAGGTTCGAATTGATGCTGGTTTTTGGAAATGTTCATCTGTGTTCGGCTTCATCTAATTCACCTGTTATCGTGTTTCATTGAGATGGTTTTGCAACTGTTGAATCCGTTTTGGAAGTCAACTTCTTGTCATTGAATTACACTATATCGATGTTTTTTTTTCATTCAAGAAAGGCGGAGACCTCCCAAAGAGAAGTGTGTTCCAGCCACGCAGAGCTTGTTTTTGTGGTCATTTGTGTTTTTTTTGCAAAAACAAAAAGAATAGGTGAAATGTGTTTGTGTTGTTCACCAGATAATGTGTCTTGATGCCTGGTGGTATTTCTTAGGTCTCTGAACATGGCGTCATATGTGGATGCATCCAAATGGACTAACAGAACCCGGGAGCCTCATTTATAAAAAAATAAATAAAAAAAAAATCTTTGCAATGATCAAATAATGGAATTTAGAATAAAATCAAAGAAAGAGATTAAAAACAAATGAAAATTGTTTACAGCATTGTTGAGTCATATAGAATAGTTTTAGAAATTGATATATTACAGCAAAAATGGATAAAATAATTGTAACTCACTGATTCTGACATCAGGGTAACTTTCATTAATCACAGTTTAGGCTTAGATTTTGATCATTAGCACCAAACGTACATATACATACTTATAAATGAGGCCCCAGGAGAGGCAGAGCCAAAGAAACAGCATAGGTGCACTTGACAAGATATAAAGCTACACTATGTGCTTAGTTAGAGTTCTTCTTTGTCATTTAAACAGCAAGCTACACTTACAGAACGGTGCCAATGAATATGTCTGTTGAGCCATTCTTACATTTTGTGTTATGCTTTCTCTGGAACACCACAAGAGTGACGGCAGAGTAGTTAGAACGCATCCAAGGCTCTTCAACACTGTTATGTACTGCATGTTACAGGCTTACTGTCTTCATTGAGCGAGAAACCTTGTTCACTCAAGGATACGTCCTGTCTTAATGATTTGTTTCTATTGTCAGCTTCCATGCTTCCCTTTGCTTGCGTACCGTAGTGGAGTTGAATAGCATTTTCTAGAAATACTGTACTTTTGCTCTCTTCCACTTTGCTTCTGTTTCCTTGAGTAGTAAGTGCATTTGTCATTGCTTACAAATGATTCCACTTGATTTTCACATGTACTGTGTGTATTTCTGTCTTTGATCCGTTTTTTTGGATCAGTTGTTCTACAATGCTTAAAATTAAATATTTCTACATTCTGCATTTCAGTGTTCAATAGGACTCACCAGACTTTACAATCCAGTAGATCCGAGAGAAAACTACAAAACAAGCAAGGTCGCATTTAAAATCTTTTAATATAATTCACAATATATTACATCAGGAAATATTACATTAGGTCTTTCGAATGCAAATGAGGAAAAGAAATGGTATACAACTCAGCAGGCCTGTTTTGGAAAGGTTAGTTGAAATGGCGTCCTCCAGCGTACAGCAGTGGTAGTCGTGTTTGTATGGAGCTGTGGAAGCTGATAAGAGTTGTAACAGTGTTGACGCCATTGGAAGAATAGCAGTAGCAGGCAGGTGTAGCTGTCCACACCTTCTGCCCCCAAACACAGTGATGCGCTACCTCTTCTAGCAGTGCTACTCCATGACATAAACATAAGACAGCATGATTATTAAACAGTGGTTTTGGTTTGATGAGTAGGCCAACGCTATTTCCTTGACCCGCTGAAATCAGCCGTGGTCAACTCGGTTCGTTTGAATATGGAGAATAACTGAATAAACAAGACAACATAATACATTTTCTAACTGCAGTTTTGCTGGAGAGTGTTCTATCACCATTCACTGGATCTAGATGTAAATCATGATAAAGTGCATCAAACAAAAAAAATAGAGCCTTCATAAATAAAAACACGCCAGGAGTAGTAAAAACACACGACAGATAAGATAGGGGGTCAGGTAAATCATGAGATACGGCCTTAGCAGCCCGGTACTGTAGGTGGAATGATTACTATGGCCTGTAAATCAAACTCAGTCAAGTGCCATTTTGTAACACGACGACAGAGGGCAGTCTGTTCCAGGTCTCAAAGATAAGATGCTACTGTGACAAGTTACAAATATTTCAGTCAATTTAGCATAAAAGTAATCAAATACCAAGGCACAAAAGCTCATCACTTTGTCACATACTAGCACACAGCTGGAACCGTGTGATAACATACGGGATGGTTGGGACGTTTGGAGTGGGGTTCGTCACCCGCTAAATACACAGTCAAGGAGAGCGTACATTAAGTGTTTGACTTAATGTCAGGGAAATGGAGGCGGGCTGGAATTCCCACAAATCACTTTAATGGCACTAAGATCATCTTAATTCCACTGACTCTCTATGGAATGGAGACTAGCTTAGTGTTAAGATGCTACTGGGAAGCCAAGCCCACCCAGCTGTAATGATACTGACAAACACGACCTGATTTGAGACTTCAGTTGAAATTAACCCATGTAGCTCATCAACACCGCTCCCATCCAAGTAGGATAAAAACCTTGATCTCCAGAAATCCAAAGGAGATCTTGGGAAATTGAATACATATATAGCTACTGTCGTTTCTGAAATTGGCAGAGATTATTGCTGTTATGTGACTTCTTCACCTAAACACAGTGATACAGGAGGTCCGTCCCATGCTGAGCCTGTTTGAGAGGCCCTGTGTAACTGCTTCTCCGGCAGTGTAGGTTGCTCTGCCACCAACATACAGTAGAGGGAGGCAGACAGACAGGAGAGGGCAGTGACTGAATCTACCAGTGTGAGAACAAACAGAAACCACTGAAGAAATCTCTGATCCGTATCGCCCCCTGCACACATACCGAAAAGAAATGGTAGTTTCCCCACTCTCTTGTGCATCTTATAAAAAAAATGACATTGCAGTGTTTCAACGTTTTTGCGGTCAGTCATGTTCAGTCATGCTTTTCAACACAGACACCTTGTTTAGGATACTGAAAACACAGCTCTCTTTCTCCAAGAGCAAACAGTCTTTACAATCAAGGCTGGCACTACCAACCCAAGTTTTTTGGTTGTCCAAGTGTCTGATAGCTTTTTTCGTTAACATCTTAAAATTATATCTTCATACATCATTTTGTGACACTATGGCGCACTTGTAGTTTTGTAAAAAAAGAAAAAAGAAAAAAAGTGCTATATCTTTATCACAATCTGACCCTTACAAGACCTTGGGAAAGACCTTTTTCATTGAAATCTCAAAAGCCACTGGTGCTGTCCCTCAGAAATGCTTCATGTTGTCAGTTCATTTTTGCAGTAGAAGTAGTGGGGGTATTTACAGTGGTATATCTAACAAGAGAGGGAGACGGTTAGTCTCAGGAGCGAGTCTGATTGGTGTTGATCATGATATTGGGCAAGGCGTTGCGTCTTTTCCTCCAGGGGCCCAAGTCTCGGGCATATCTCTTGATCTGACGGAACCACTGCTGGGTGCGAGATTTGTCCACTGCCCGGAAAACAAAGGACTCCCGCCGAATATCGAGCAGCTCAAACGTGTCCTCGCAGTCCGGGTCTGCCGACACCACGCAGTTCCCCAGACGGATGGGCTCTCTCAGCACTGTGAACTTCCCGCTGCTCTTGTCCTTGATTAGAACCAGTACTCCGTCCCGGATGTTTTCCCCGCCACCCTCCACCTGATCCCCCCGGGCCCCCAGGTCCGTGCCCTGTCCCGGGCCTTCGCCGGCCCGCTGTGTCCTCACCATCAGCAGACTCTGGACGTTTTGGAACTTGAGGGCCTTGCTGCCCTTCTTCACCCACTGGCCGTCTGCCGGCTGGGACAGCTGGAGCGGTCCTTCCATGACGAAGCGCGTGTTCTCCCTGGCCCAGCCCACCGTCTTCATCGACACCTCTCGCATCTCGATGTTGATGACCTCCCGGTTCTTGCGGCTGTCGCGGCGGAACGAGCGGAGGGACCAGGTGACGCCGGTGCCCTCCTGCTTGGTCTTCATGTTGATGTGCTCCAGGTGGGACTCCACCCGGCTCTTAGCCTCACGGAGACGTGCGTGGTCCGGGTGGCATTCGGTGGTGGCCTTGCTGATGCGGCTCAGCAGAAGCGGGTATTTAGTGACGCGCTGCAGGGGCGCCATGAGGAAGGAGCGCAAGTTCATGCGACGCAGCGCTGTGTTGTCATTCTGGGACACATCCAGGAAGATTCTAGATAGAGAGATGAGAAAAAATGATGAGATGGAAATGGAGAAAGAAAGAGAGAGATACTTACAATCTGCGTGTCCTGGGGAAAACTCTTTACAAAGTTGATTAAAGGGAATCACAGGACAGCCTGACTCATGGGTGAGCTGTGGTTGTGTCTAAAAATATTTCAGCTCCGCTCTCAAAATAGAACCTCTTCTGAATTAGTGATGACCCTCTGTCTTTTCCATTAAGAATTACACAGTAAAGCCACAGCAGACACTAGAGAAAGCTCCCCAAGTGACTCTTCCCTCACACAGAGCAACAGGAAGAGAATGCTGAAGATTCTCTGCAGTGGAAACAAAATAGTTTATATAGTCGATTTCATTTATATCCCAAATATGAAAAAAATCACTCTGTCTATCTCCTGTCTTGAAGATGTACATAGCAAAGTAGAAGTTTGGTCTAACTTCAGTTCTGGAAACTCAAGTTACTTTGTTAGGATGTACAACAGATGTATAATTCAACAGTAATCTAAAATACAGCAACATCAAATACCAGAGCACAATTGTACCAATGTTCCCCATAGCAGTCAAATGCCACTTGAGTGTTTGTGTACCTGAGCAGCTCCTTCTCCTTCTCCAGCGTGTTGAGCATGTTGACGGAGGTGGACTGCTGCAGGCAGTAGGTCTGGAACGCAGGCAGCATGTTGACAAACTCCAGGAAGATCTCTCCTATGCACACCGTCAGCAGATCCTCGTCTCCCTGAGTCAAACAACATGGGTGCATATTGACAATGTGTCATTCACCAAAATTACTACAAGCAGGCACTTGTACTCAAAGGAAAGTGTTAGTCATTATAGTAGTAGTCTTTATTAGTCATTTAGTGTGTTCATAAGGTGACTCATGTAATACCAGCATAGTGCTTAAGGCTTTAAATATCAGTAAAAGGGAGCAGCTTGTTTTTCTGTGAGGAGATTACAGCAGATACAAACTACAGAACACCAGAATGAATGAGCCATGACAGCTTTTTTATGAGAGAGAGGATGAGAGTGTGTGTGAGTGAGAGAGAGAAAGAGAGAGCGAGTGGGTCACCTGGTCGAAGGCCTGGTCGATGCTGTCCTGAAGGTGTTCAGTGAAGCGGTCGTTGACGTCTATCAGCTCCTGAACGTTACCGAACACCACGGTCAGCTGCTCGGACGTCAGCAGCCCGGCGCTCTGCATGGGGCAGTAAAACTCCTCCTTGATGATGCGCAGGTCCTCGCCGTAGCTCGACTCCGTGTTGAGAAACTCCAGGATGGCCTCCTTCCGCTCGGTGCGCAGCTTGGAGCAGCGGTCGCACATGCCCTCGGCTCGCTCCTTGGAGGCGCCGTCCCTCTGACCGCAGTCGGGGCAGGGTCTCTGGGCCTCCCAGGCTCGCAGGGAGGCGGAGGGTCTCTTCCAGCCGCGGGCCAGGCCCGGGCCGATGCCGCTGTCCACCCGCTCCACCTCGGCTCCCCGGCTGCGGCGGTAACGGCGAGGCTCGCTGTCCTCCTCCTCCCGCTCGTCGCTGAGGCCCACCACGCCGCTGTCGGCGCTCAGGCTGCTGACGGTGCTCCAGCGGTGCTGACCGGACCGAGTGACGCCCAGACCCACCTGCCGCTCCTCACCCCGGGGTTCTGAACGACCACGCACTGCCGCTGGAGCTGGGAGGACAGAGACCGAGAGTGTCAGTCAAATTAGTACGTGCACATGCCATGTTGTCACACACACACACACACACACACACACATCCTTGTACTTCTATCCTCATGAGGACCATCCATTGACTATATTCATCCTCTATCCCCTAACCTTAACCCTCACCACTACATGCCTAACCTTAACCCTTAACCTAACCTTAACCTAATCCTGATTCTAACTTTAACCCTAAAACCAAGTCGTAACCCTAAACTAGCCACTGAGGACCGGACAAAATAACCTCACTTCGCAAAAATATCCTCACTCTGAAGGCTTAAAACTCAAATTGGTTCTCAGAAAGATAGAAGTACAGGGACACACACACACACACACACACACACACACACACAGGACAACATTAATAGTAGCATCCTTCGTCAACGCCCATTTAATCCCTAAATTCATTACTCATCATGTCAAAATGAACGATTATAGATATCATCTATCTCCAATAATTAGATTCCTAACCCTCTATTCAAGGGCTTAACCCTTGTCCCAATGCATGTCAATACAAGTTAGTGTGCATGTTTATGTGTGTGTGTGTGTGTGTGTGTGTGTATGTGTGTATGAGAGACAGAGTATGTGTAGATTTAAACTGGTTCACATCTGGTTCATTAGGCAGGTCCTTTATTATGTCTATAGGTTATATAAAATCATTGCGAGATGCCAATTCATTGACATTGCGGATGAAACTATTCCACAGTCAAGATCCTCTATATCTAATGGAGAGAGCAACAAGGTCATCATTAGCATATTCCATATTGACTGACATTCTGTGGCCTCTGTGCAGTGTCAAAGACCCTCTGCTGACAGGGAAGCTCAGGGTATTAGCGTGGGGAATTGTGTGTGTGTGTGTGTGTGTGCATGTATTTGTGTGTCTGTATGTGTGTGTGTGTCTGTCTGTGTGTGTGCATGTGTGGTGGTGGTGGTGGTGGTGGGGGGGGGCAAAGGCTGAAATGTTCAGAGACATGCATGACACGAAGTTGCATAAGAGAAGCTCAATAAACAAACACATCTCTTAATAGCCTTAATCTTTTAAAATGGGGCAGATTGTAAAATGCCAGGCTTAGTTGGAGGGCCTGCTGGAATACTGCCATTTAGATTCACACGCAATTTAGGGTGATTCACCCTCCCCGAGATCTGAGGGAGACGCAGCGGGGACATGGAGTACTGTACAAGTGCAGGGATTTATAGGCAGAGGGGGCCGCAGGCAGTTCTCCATAGGAAGATTACAGCATCGTAAAGTCAAAATCTACGGTGCAAAGCTGGGGCCAGAGCCTATTTAGGCAGAGTGAGTTTACAGTAGGAGGGAGAGATACTTCTGACATAACATTCCCCCAATTGGGTTCATAACGTCATTGGGAGTGTGTGTGTGTGTGTGTGTATAAGATGTTTTGGCTCTATGTTCAGAGTCTGTATGTACATGAGCTGCCCAGGACCGGGGCTGAGTAGGAAGTGAATGCTATCATCAATGAGAGTCACTCAGGTAGGGGTGTCATCCAAATTATTAAGATAAATGGAATGTGTAATGTGACAGCAAGATGACACATTTCTGATGAAAGTGGACCAATATACAGTCAATCATTTTATAATAAAAACATTTAATGTCATGCCACTGTAGTTTCAAATGCTACCACCATTCAATATTTGGTCCAAAATTGCTTTGTTATAACTGACGTAATGGATTTATAAAAAAAACAAAGTCAAAACAAAGCAACAGCCTCCATTCCCATGTGTCACATGTCAATATGAAACTAAAACTATGTTACCACACATGTAGCATCTACTCACCACTGTCTCGGTCTCGGTCTCGGTCCCTGTCTCGGTCTCGGTCTCTGTCTCTGCGCTGGCTGTGGAGTCGGGCGGCGGCAGCGATCTTCATCTCCAGCTGTTTGCGCTTGGCAGCGTCGGCTGGCATGGGGTCGCTGTAGTGGGGCCGGAGGCGGCACTCGCGCTGCGCCCTCACCGTCTCAGCCAGCTCATAGGCCGCGTCCGAGCTGGAGCGCCTGCAGCCCAGCCCAGTGTGCTGCTGATAGGACGGACACACGTGTCAATCAGCTGGCCGTGTTGCTATAGCAACAGATGGAAAAAAGGGGGAAACTCTCCGAGGAGAGCTTGTGTTGATAAAGTGAGAATGACATTAGTGAAATGGAGAAATTAGTGTGCGTGTGCGTGTGCGTGTGTGTTGGAGTATTACATGTATGATGTCACCATGTTCACTACCATGATATGATTGCATAAGAACTCTTGGTTATCACAAAGTTGTAGAACTGACAAGAATCCAATTTTCATGCTGAGACAGAGGACAAATCATCTGCCAAGGCCTGTAATGTGCACAGACACCGGCTCAAACACAAGAAGGCCACACATCTAAGTATCTGCTCTTATCACAAGTTGAAACAGCCCAGCCTTGAAGATCAGAGACGTCTCCCAACTGACAATATGCAGCATCTATCTTCCAAGGTAAGGTGAGGAATTCCCCAGCACATCTCAACATTCTACAGATTTCTCACATCGCTCTAAAATCATTCTGCATCTGTCAAACCCTTGGGACTGGACCTATGGGGTAAAGTTCAAAGGTCATCGCTACGACACGCGACTCCTCACCCCTGCAGATAGAAGCATCCATCAGAGACATTTAATAATATTGAGTTTCACATCAATTACCTCCCAAAATGCAGACAATTCCTTGCTCCCTCTGACAAACTAACAGTTACCATAGCTACACATCCCTAGGAGACTGAAGGACACAGGAAGGTGTATGTTTTCATCGCTCTATACGAGAAGACGACACGATATGCAACCCATAGGTTTCAGGTAACACGCAGGAGAATAATTAATGCTGCGGCTGCTCATTGCAGGGTATTAACAAATTGCGGTCCTTACTTTGGGAATGCAGAGGCAGGCTCCATTGTGGATTCAAAGCCGAATCCGGGAGAGGCGTGCAATACCACCTCCGATCTATGTGCAATAACGCCTCCGATCCATGTGCGAGAAACAAGCACACCGTGACATCTGTTCTCTAAACTACACGCAGCCTCCTAGCATGCAGCCGCTACACATGACGGCCACAATAAAGCGAGACGAGACTCCCCGTCGATTCCGGCTCTCGCCTCCTCTTCTCCCCTCCTGCAGAGGTTGGAGACGAGGCTGGTGTTACAGCAGAGGTAGAGAGGAACACAATGCTAGCTGCAGCTAAGGCTGGTGTCAGGCTGCAGGCAGCCAGCAGAGCAGAGACATGCAGAGAGCAGAAACGAAGAGCTGAGTTACCAGCAGCCAGCAACTAGAGGGGGGCTTAATCCTCTTTCACTGCATCCTCAGACGTCGAGCTGTTGCTGGAAGACAGAGCGCCGCACGCTCCTTCTTGTCAGCCTCTCACCACATACCTCTGCATGAGTGTGCGTGAGTGATGTGTATGTGTGTGCGATGTGTGTGTGTGTGTGTGTGTGTGTGTCGCAGTCCCCTTGCTTGCCCCAGCCATCCTTGAATGCTAATGGATCTATGCGTCTCTCTGCACGCTACAGCCCTCCAACGTGTTCAACAAGAGGTGCGATGGGAAAGACGGCGAGCAAGACGCGCACAGACGACGACGCAGAGCCATTAACGAGGGGGGAAAGGGAAAAAGAATAGGAGTCCTTACGCATTCTGCTGCTGCTTCCCCTCTTCCTCCTCCTGCAGGCGTCTCGTCGCCAGCCTCCGCTCCGCAGGCCGTTGCCGACGTTGCCATGGCAACGGGGGAGGATTGACAGTCGGTCGGGGGGGCGGTGATGTCAGCGCCTCCGTCCCGGTCACCTGACAGCCTGACGGGGGCCTCGGCTGAGATCTCTGCACTGCAGCTGGAGAGAGGAGGAGACGGAGGTAGAGGGAGAGAGAGAGAGAGAGAGATGGGGAGAGGGAGAGAGGGAGGGAAGTGGGGGGGGGGGGTGGAGAGAAAGGGATGGAGAGAGGGAAGGAGAATAGGGGAAAGAGGGAAGAGGGAAGAGGAAATGCAAAGGCGGTGAGAGGGAGAGGGAAGGGAAGGGAGCGAGTGGGGAGGACAATGAGTGGAGGGAGAGATATGGAAGGGGAGCAGGATGGGGAGAGAGGAAGTAAATGAGAGAGAGAGAGAGAGAGAGAGGGATAAGGGCAAAGGAGAGAGGGAGAGAAAGCAGCAAGAGGGAGGGACAGGCATGAAATTATGATTCCTGGCAGTGCTCCCCTCACCTCCCAGCATCCCTGTCATTCATGCCTCTCTCTCCTTCCTGCTGTTTCTTCTTCCATCCTCCCCACCTATCCTTCTTCTCCTCCACTGTCCCCCAACCCACCTCCCCCTCCTCCTCCTCCTCCATGCCTCCTCTCTCTCTCCATCTTCCTTCTGCTACTCCTCTCCTCCCCTCCAGGGAGGTTTTGCCCCGGCCACAGCCGAGTGACTCAGGAGGACAGCAATTAGACACATCACTGGACATTAACACCTGAACCCCTGGACCACAGGGACACACACACACACACACACACACACACACACACACACACACCCTAAGGCATCATACATTTCGTTCATTCCTTTGTCTGCTAACTAGGAAGCCACGCTCGCCGCACGTGGCCAGCATGCGCTCTAACTGAGACACCACAGCTGTCTGCAGAGACAGACCTGAGCACACAGACACTGGCACACACCTGTACTACACTGGAATAGAGAAGCACACACACACACACACACACATGCATGAACACAAACCACAAAGGCACACCTGCATGGACTTATGCATGCACTTGTAAATGTGCCTGCAGACAGACAGTGAACTGACAATGGTGGACAATGGTGGCAGAACAGTCACTCCTTTTGACTTAAAATAATGCACAAATTTGCATTCCGCTATCAGCCGCTGACAGAAACAGGAACCAGCCAAACCATGTACATTGATTTTGTTTTTCAATCATTGGCGTGGTACAGCAGGCATAAGTGCATACCATATCGCTGCTGTCACAGAAAAAAATTATTGTAACAGCAATTTTGGTGATTATTATATTTTGAACTGAAGGCTTATGTGGTCCTTTATCGGTTCAGCAAGTTTCATAGGCCCTAGGGTCAAAACCCATAATAGATTTCAACAATGCATGACTCTCAGTAGGAAAATAAGGCTGTAAATTCTTGAAACGTTGATTTTTTTAAAGATACAAGGTTTTCACCCAAGAGCAGCTGTATATGAGTTTGAGTATGTGATATGAGAGATGGCGAGTTCATGTTTGGCTCATGATCTTGCATGTACTGTAATATGTATGCAATATGTAATTCTCTCTCTTATCTCTCCCCTCCTCTCCCACATTTCTTGTTGCTTTCCACTATACGTTATACAACCTCATAATCATCAATTAACATTCAGTTATGCTTCGTCTTATCCAAATGTCTTAAACTGTTCCAATTGTCTGTTTAAACCTCATTTAGTTGGCTGATGTGCAGTTCACTTTGGCCTGTCATGGAGAATCACGTATCCCTGCGGTAAATTAACAGGAGGTCTCATTAATCTAATGGTTCTTACATAACTCTGTCTTGTCTGAGGACTTTCCCTCCCAAGCCAGTTAAATCACTGAGTTCTTCCTGGACACCTCATTTACATAGAAGTAATTCTCAGTATCCCTCTGATGCTCTCTGACGCAACTCTGACGCTCACGCACACACACCTACACATGCACGCGCATGCGATTTTCATACTAATCCCTGGCACCCTGTTTTGTACTAAACAGGTAACAACAAAGCCAATGCAGCAGCCGTGTCCAACTGGTGCTGGTGCCAGGGGCAAGGAGGCAAATATAATTAATATGGTTTTGAAGACGCAGCAATAAAGCATTCAATTGGTTTCCACTTGGAAAAACTGTCATTAAAGCCTTCCCTCCGCAGTATTAGCTGTCGCACCTTGGATGATGCATGGGAGGTAATAACCTGAAGCTTAATTTATCAGCACACCACTGTATGTGATAGATCACCTCTCAACGCAGCACAATGTGACATTGAAATTAGCCCAGCTGTCACTTTTACTGATGCGTATATCACTCCTATGGATTCAATATATTTCTCTGAGCACAATCGTATGGGTGTGTGCATCTAATGCAGGCACATCAATAGAAATGCTGTATACAGGGCAATACACATGACCGGTGCGCTTTTATTAGGCTGCAGCATACAGTTAACTCAGTAGTGCTGCTTTAGTGCTTTAGTACTCTCATGCGTTTCTACTTCATAAAACCCTCCCAGGTGCAATAATGTGAATATTACTGTAATAAGGCAGTGAGAGCTCTAGCATGCACTATTCGTACAGCGCATTGTTATGCGGGATGGGCTCCGCAGGGCACTAAAACAGAGAGACTTGTTTGGTGGAGTCAAATACCCCTGGGTACACAGATCACACAGAATATCATCATGTTTAATTAATAAATCTCCAAATATTAAAATATTCACAGAGCCCGAGGCTAATGGAGGTCAAATTTAAATCCATAGGGAATACATAGTGTGTGGCACCATGGGTGTTCAGAACATGAAACATTAATCCACTTGGACCAAAGACAATATTGAACCTGTGGTACTAGAGCTGTCAGTGGGCTCTATTATAGGATTGCAACCCTGCACATGAAAGTGCACATACTGGACAAAGGCACAGACACACACACACACACATACATGCGCGCGCCGTGCAGCAGTTATTTTTCTGCTGCCTTCATGCAGCTAAGCTTCAGACATCCATCATCCCTTCTAGCAGAGCAGACAAAGAAGCGACATTCAGTGGAGACTCCTGACAGGCAGGGAAAGATACTGTCTATCTCCTATCTATCATAGTCTCCAGACTGGGGGGGAATTTGAGGTTATATTCTGCTATAGTCCTTATCGTGTCGCTCCGTTCAGGGTCTAATATTTGCACTAAAAACAACACTCTCCTCTTGTATGTCCTTGATCAGACTAACCATGGCAGACTGAAGCTTCCATCCATTTAGCCAACAGCATGGCCAGCCCAGCTGCCACTGAGAGACAGAGAGAGAGAGAGACAGAGAGAGAGAGAGACAGACAGACAGACAGACAGAGAGAGACGGACAGAGATAGGTGACGGGGAAAGAGCCAGTCTGTAGGGATGGTGCCAGTCGTCCAGTCTGTCATGCTTCACGCCAGCCTCCTGCCCACAGAGACACGTTCACGAGTCTCCAGACCCCTGGCATCCACACACAGCTCCTCACACAGAGCCAACCCTGTTAGCTCTGACAGCTGTTAGCGCAATAACTGAGATAAATCGACAACACACCAACGCGCACAGGCGGAAACGGATGGACACGCACACACCCCCGCGCAAGGCACTCGCTGACTCGGATGCAGGCGTGCCCGCTGACCACGCATACACATTATACACACGTATGAACACGCATGGGCTCAAGCGTACTCGCATACACTTGCCTGATAACACACTGCTCTGTTGTCCTCTGTGGCAATAAGCTGCTACAGGGCTCAGATGCACACTACAAGATCCAATTTCACCATCAAAGACATTAATTGGATGTGAAAACACACTTATTGGCAAAATACTGTGGGCTCATCCTAAGTAAAGCCCACAGAGAGTGTGAAGCTAGAAAATAAATCAGAGGCCTTTTGTTTGATTTTTCCTAATTTGATGTTTCAACTCTCATTTGTCTAACTGGGAGCGGTTCCTATAGATGGCTGGAGTCCAACACAATTTTAATAAGCACTTTCACAGTGTTCTGAATTTGATCTTGGTGTGTGTATGTGTGTGTGCTTGTGCAAAGATGCATGTGTGTATGGATTCTAAAAAGCAAATAGGCAGAAATATGATCCCTACTGGAGTCGCCTCTACAATAAGGCATGTGCAGAGAGTAGTGTGGATTTCCTGATAATTGAGCTCTTGGAATATATTCAGCAACTTGTAGTAAGGCATTGAGATGACATCTATAGCTGCATCTGATATGCCAAAATCAAACCGTACACACACACACACACACACACACACACACACACACTCAGACAAACAAACCAGTCACCCCCCAACCCCCACACACCACCTCCTACCAACATCTCTAAACCATCCAGCACCCCCACCCAGACTAACCTCTTCTTGATGAGGTCCAGCGCTGAGCCGATGAGTCCGTCCTTCATCTTGTAGATCTTGGCTCCATAGCTGGACAGGTCCGTCCCCTCCAGGAGGAGGGCGGGGCAGCAGCTGGAGGGCCGCTCCCAGTTCTCCCTGCTGGGAGGGAAGGGAACCGAACCGGCCAGCTCCAGACTGCTCCTCCTGGGCCTGCTGCTCCGCTCCTCTAGCCCGGCCACGCCGCACCTCGCCGGGGCCGAGCTGGCCAGAGGCTGCAGGGGCGAGCGCGGAGCCGGGCCTGTGCGGATGGGCGAGGACGTGCTGGTTGTGGAGGAGGGAGAGGAGGTGGAGGAGGTGCAGGAGGTGGGAGCTGTGTTACAGGGAGGTTTCCCAGGGGAGCTGGCAGTCTGCAGGCCTTCACCGCCTGACGCTGCTTCCCCACTGCCTGTCCTTTCTACTCTTCGCTCTCCTCCGTCTGCCTCCTCCACGCTCCCTCTCTCCTCTTTTTCTCCTCCACTAGAGCCAGACCGAGAGTCAGTCCGAGTAGAAGGAGGCTTCTTACTATCTGATCCAGCTGTGTACTGTGGCCTGTCAGCCTCAGCCTTTTCAGATGTGGCACCCTGGCCCTGCCCCCCCTCCCTCTGCCTCATCCTCTTGAACTCCTCGAAGGTGGGGATGTGCAGACGTCCCACAGGGGGTCTGCGGCGCTCCGATGCAGAATCTGCTCCGCTCCTGTTACTGGCGATATTGTCTGTGGTATAGGAAGTCTTAACCACTTTTGGGCTGTCCGGGGAGCTGTGGAGAGCCAGGTTGGGGCTGCTGTTCTGTCGTCTGAGCTGCAAGCGCCTCAGGACCTCCTGCTTGATCTCCTCCGGGCTGGTGATGCGCAGTGCGTACAGCGGCCTGGACGCCACTCCTGTTGGATTCAGGTGAGGGATGCCCTCCCGATCGCACGACCCCTGGACGGGCATGACCCCAGGGGTCACCTGAGGTCGCAGTGGGAGGGGCTTTGGAGGCTCTGCGGCTGATCTGGCGCTCTGGAGGCGTAGCTTCTCCCTCAGGCCCTTCCTGGCATCCCATTCATCCACACCACCGGGGAACTGCCACTGAGGGAAGAGGGGCAGGTCCTTCCTGGGCAGCCCGCGCCGAGGGTAGAATGCGAGGCTCTCCGGGTCGGGCACCACTCCATAGACCCCCATCCCGGATCCATCTGGAGGTCCATCGTACCAGTGGCTGGTGGCAGTGCAGCGGAATACAAACTCACTGTCCACACTCCTGTAGGGGGCAGCACTGAACGCATACAGGCCAGGATCGGCCACAGTGTTCCAGTTGAGGTTCTCCATACTCCTGTAAGGCCTGCTGCCGTTGCTTCCGATGTGGACGCAGGAGCCCGGGTTCGGCCCCTGCCCCGGTCCCAGGCCTTGAGGCCCCGGCCTGCTGGAGCAGTACCTCAGCCCCAAGTTGGTGAGGAGAGTGCTGCTGTTACACCTGGACATGAACGGGAAGGGAGCCCCCTGGAGGCCGGGGTAGTGGGGGACGCCGTGTCCGTGTCGGGGGAAGGGGGACAGGGGGTCGGGGGACAGGGGGAGGTTGGCGATGCAGGGCTCCATGTCCATGGCAGGAGCGAGGGGGGAGGCGCAGCCGGCGGGAGAGCCGACGGAGGCTGAGGTGGAGGAGGTGGAGGGGTAGTCACATGGCGGTGGGGGCTTTACGTCTGGCATGGCTGTGGGCTCAGCCAGCAGCCCTCACACACACAGACAGCAGGCAGCGGGATCTGCAGCCTGCAGGGACAGAGAGAGAACATATGGAGATAAGAACAGAGAGAGACAGACACCGATAGACACCGAGATGGGTGTGTGTGTGAAGAAACAAACACTGAGCCTGTCTTGCACTTTCCCCTTGCGCTGCGTGAGGTGCTGTTGTTCTCGTTCCATGAGTGTCACTATGCACTGTGAAACTGTGTAAGTGTGTAATACGTCTGCACCAGTGTCATCAATAACTATTCTGTTCCAGATTCTGAAAGTCAGACTAAAGCTGAGGATGCTGAGGTAACGCCTACGATGAAAATTCAATTCTGTTATCAGACCAGAATCCTCTTCAGCCCATGATAATACCGCAGCTATTATACTAATACACTGGATCAACAGTTGAGACCTTGTATCCTGGCCTTGGCCATGTGACAATGATCTGTCAGAGGCCTTCTGCCACGGGGACAGACACAGTCCACACACACATATTGGATAACCACAGCTCCAAACACAGCGGTATTGTCCCTGATGCGTGGTTCCTATATAAATAATCACATTCATTTTCTATAAATGGCTCCCTGTCTTCTCTCTAGCTCTTGCTTCCCCCCCCCCCCCACCCTTTTCTCTCCTTCTCTGCAGCAAGAATAATAAGAGGGGGATTATTGCCCTCCTTGTCAGGCTATTAAAACATGAGATTGAGAGACAGATGCAGAGAGACGGAAAGAAGAAAAAGCAGGGCAGAGAGAGCTGGTAGGAGAGATGGAGCCAAGCGAGAGAAAAGAATGAGAGATAGAAGAGGAAATGAGCGTAACGCTAAGAGAAAGCAGTAAGCTGAGGGGACAGTAATGAAGATAACTGCCTGGCTGTCCGCCTGCGGCCGACGCTGCTCCTTCCTTCTGACTAATCAGACAGCAGTTGTAGATTAGCCAGGAGCCGGGAGAGCCAGCAAGACGGCACTTGCTGTACTCTACCCCTCTCTCTTTCTCTCTCTCTCTCTCTGTAATGAGTACAAATAGCATGTCCGCCGTCCAACCGCTAACGCCCATCATCCATATCTCATTTTCGGCCTACATCAGAATGAGCGGTGGTTATGGCTACGATTATGACTATGATTATGAAACGGGGCCTCCGAGGGCTCATCCCCGATGCATTAGGTGAATAATAAAACCCAAATCATCCTTAGTTACAAATACTCCCTAATGCCTAAGCTCGGACAGGCAGGCTTTGCCATAATAGATGTATCTCGATTCCCCGCATGCTGGAGGTGGGCAAGGCCGCGATCGGGTTTAATTAAAAGCCTCCAACCTGACAAGCACAGGCGGCCTTCCTCAAATCTCATTTGTTAGCGGTTATTGAATGAGCGCCGTGCCAAAACAAAAACCAACGTTATTTATCTGGGGATCTAAATGTATGCAGACAAGCGGATCCTTTCAGCGTGGAGGACTGGAACTCGCAGGTCGTCAGTCATTCACGGGAACACAGTTTTCTTCCCTGTTTGGCGGGCACCAATGTGTGTGTGTGTGTGTGTGTGGACAGTGCGTGAGAGTGTGTGTCTCCATGCTTTGATTGGAGAAAAAGTGCTGACGTGGATTGTGGGTTTAATTAGCATGAGGCTTGTGTGTCTAAATAGCAGGCAACACACTGCTCTGTGTGTGTGTGTGTGTATGTGCCCCCCCCCCCCCTCTCTCTCTTCCTTTCTTCCGCGGGTTGAATTACTGCCAATGTACAAGGCTTTCAGGAGGTCCACGCTCTCTCTGCTCCCACTGTCACTGGCACTAACCGGGGAATAAGTCATCCCTACCGGCTCCACGGTAAATCAGCCCCCGTGTCCCAGCGTGCACGGAGGCTGACTTCTCCTGATATGATGGCGGAGTCAGTGGAGAGGGCAGTGTGAAAATGAGAGAAATAAATCAGTATGTGATGGGACTCAGTGCCACTGTTAGCCACTGACGGTCTGCATCATTACATATCTTTTTATCCAACACGTGAAAAACCACAAATAGGAGTGGCAGGAAAAAATGAATACGGCATACCTGAAGTCAATCCTCGGTTTGTCTTCTATGTTTTTTTGAGGCACTGCTATTTTCAAGATTTTGGTAGAATTTTTTTTTCGGGTTAGTCTACAGTTCTTGGCAGAGCATCCTGCCGGGAGGCTCTTCGAAGACAGTACCTGCCAAATATTCCATGCTAAATGTCTCTTTATCTGCTTGTGCTGGAAGGGGATCAGTGTGTACGCGTGCATCGGCGCATGTATATGTGCACGTGTCGATGTGTCTATGTGTCTGTGCGCGCATCAGTGTGTTGTGTGTGTGTTTGCCAGCAGCGTTATCTACCCCCCTCTCTGATTCAGCAGAGGTTACCTAACAGTGAGCATCATATTCCAGGGATCAGGTTTGGAACCAAATCCTCCCATCGCAGCCAGCAGTTCCTGCAGCTCCCGGCAGTGGGTCGTCTGATCTTCTAAACTTACCCCATTTTAATCAAGCCTCTACGGCGCTGCTCTCCTCCTGCAGGTCATTGGCTCCGATCCCGAGCGCCTCTTCTCAGTCTCCCCCTCCGTGCGGCGATCTGTCTACAGCATCCACCGACCCAGACAGACGTGGCCCCGAGCTGCAAGGAGAGAAAAAACACGTCAATCGATGAATTCTCTTAAGATGATAACAAACCAGCACTGTGAAGAAGTTTGCTCTACCAAGCGCTGCTGCTTTTTATTCTGATAGACACAGCAGCAGAGAGGGAGAGAAAGAGATAGACAGAGAGAGAGAGACTTGTGACTTAAATAGCAGATATATTTGATACTGTAAAACAAACCGTGGCCTCGTCTTGCAGATTGAATTAGATGTGAGTCAATTACATAATTAGAGTTTGATTTCTCGATCAGGAGAGAGTAGCAGATTACGCACACCCTGCCAAATGCTTGTTGTTGCATTGAGTGTGTGTGTGTGTGTGTGTGTGTGTGTGTGTGTGTGTGTGTGTGAGTGAGTGAGTGAAACAGGTCATAGGTTGCTAGGGTTCCTGCAAACAGCCTGAGGATAAATATTGAGCGTCACATCCACAAGCAACAATAGATTCAGAGATCAGATCCAGTCCTACATTATCTAAAGTACAATCATTATGTTCCATCAACAGTGACCAGTAAGAGAGTAAACAAGTAAACCACAGCAGCAACACACACACAAAACCTTCAACTACATTTTCCTTTTGAAACATTCCAAATTGGTTTAAATTCCAAAAATGTGATTGACTGATTAATTGACCCAATCAACATCTTAAAACTCACACTGTCAAGTAGTATTTCAAAACTTTTGCTGTACTTTGCATACAATAAAGCAATGTTGAATAAAAGCCAGTGAGATAAACCATGCAAATTCCAGACATAACAACAAAATAGACCCAACATGAGTGTAATGTAGGCCACCGGGCCCAAAACTAAAGACGCTAAACCACGAATTACAACAACAGCTCACATCAAAGACACCGCTCAGACAGGCAAAAGAGAATTCTGCAGGAATTATGCATTTAGTCGTTTCACAGAAAAAGAAAACATCCCCACCTTATTTGAAAAGCACCTCTGACAAGCAGTAGTCCGCGGCCTTCGCACAGTCACAGTTCCTCAGATGAGAAAAGCAACCAAATGCTGTCATCCAAAGCCCGAGTCACATGCTCTCTGACGTTAACACCCTCTGTGCCAACACTCCCCCCCCCCCCCCCCCGCCTCCCCATGGGATGCTGCGATGGAGAGTGCTGTGGCTGCATCCTCCCCAGCTTTGACAAGCGCCTGTCACATATAAGCACCCCCACACACACACACACATACACACACCCTGCATCCCGAGAGTGGTCGATGATTGACAGGGTTCTTGTGGCCCCTCCTCTTTTGCCATGCATTCCACTCCGCTGCGTGGATGCTGAATGATTCGACTTATTTCATTGATGGGTTTTTTTTTTTTTTTTTTTTTCGCCAGATAGCATCAAATCTGGCACGGCCACAAAGTGGAATAGAAACCCCCTTCAATTACCTGCGTGTATACTAGTCATTTAGCGGCCTTCAGTTCTGCGCCTCTTAATCCCTGGCTGTGGTGGCAGCTATCTTCAGCACCACTTGGTCGCCCCAATACACTGAGAGACATTCTTTCCTTTCTCAGCCTCCTCACTCACTGAATAACCCCGCTCTGACAATCCCACTGAAACTGATAGGCTTTCTGAGAGAGGATGGGAAATTGGGTATCGAAACTGAAGTGGCCCCCTCCTTTTTTTTTTTTTTTTTTTTTTTTTATCTGGCGAGCGTTTAAATCACTGAGCCAATTCCCCGCTGTTCCAGCCATTTCATCCGTCCTCTCCTCATGGGCACTTCAGAAACTCCTGAGCTATACAGACGGGCTTGGAAGTCTACCGTGCTTTAAAAGGCAGGCTATGCAGGATATCATTATAGATATATCATTATAGTGCTGTAGGGAGTCTGTGTATGTGTGTGTGTGTGTGTGTGTGTGTGTGTTCCAGAGTGCTTTTCGGCTCATGTGTAGTGGTTGAGGATGAGGTGATAATAACCTGCTCCTTGGTTTTTGACACCTCCAGCGGTCCCTCACACCTCCGTCTGTCTGGTCCAGCTGCAGAGGAGAGAGACTGTCTGTCTGCCAGTCTGTCAGCCTCACAATCATCACACCCCCTCATGGTGCCATTTCCTCAAAACATCATTGTCATTTCCCTCCTCTGCCATGAGAATCACTCCAGTATAAAGGGCTTGCAGCAGAGCCACTCCTGTGTGTGTGTGTGTGTGTGTGTGTGTGTGTGTGCGTGTGTGTCTGTGTAAGATAAGATGAAACTTTAATGATCCTTGTAGGGAAACTGGGTTGTTGCAGCAGCAAAAAGTAATTGGATCCAGCAGAGAAAGAAATTGAATATAAACAGTGAAATAGAGTATAAACAGGCAATGGAAGAATGAGAAAATATGTCCACAATGAAAATATACCAAGAATATGCCAAAAACATTCAATATATTCAATATCAAAAATATCAATATATATCCAATATGTAGAGGGATATGGGAATTTGATGGAAGCAAATATGGGAATTTACAGCAAAAACTTGGTGTTAGAGACTTCTGAATTGCAGGCCAATCCATAAAAGGCCTCAACAACTAGTAAAAAATGTCAGTCTCTGCAGTAGTAGTTTTGCAGATATGCTTTAATTCATTGGATGTAATAAAGCATTTTATATGGTGGGTTTTTGAGCGGGTTTGTTTGCATATATGAGAGAAAGAGCAAGATAGAGGGAAAGAGACATAGAGAGAAAGAGCGTCTGTGTATGTACTGTATATGTGTATTATATGTGTGCATGGCATGGCCTGAACACGTTCCTCCACCTTCGGCTGCAGTGTGTAGGCTCAGCAGGCATTTGAAACTAAGCCCTGTGCTGTGTGTGAGTGATAGGCAGGCCAAGCTAAGCACAGCTGGAAAGCACAGCAGGGTCTAACAGCCCACCAGAGCTCACTGTGGGACTGAGCCTGGGAGGTGAAGAGGACAGACAGACAGACAGACAGGCAGACAGACAGGCAGACAGACAGACAGACAGACAGGCAGACAGACAGGCAGACAGACAGACAGACAGACAGACAGACAGACAGACAGGCAGACAGACAGACAGGCAGACAGACAGACAGACAGGCAGACAGACAGGCAGGCAGACAGGCAGACAGGCAGACAGACAGACAGACGGACAGGAGGAACCTGCGCTGGGCCCGTCGGCTAAACTGATCACCAACAGTGTGACCTGTATGTGTGTGTGTGTGTGTGTGTTCGTCCTTGTACTTCTATGAAATGACATTTCGGTACTTTCAAAACAGTCCATTTCAGGGTTAGAGGTAATCGTTAGGGTTAGGTTTAGGGTAAGGTTGGGGAAAGAGGGTTAGGTATTTAGTAGTTAGGCTTTAATCTACATGTAGCATTTTAACTTCTAACTCTTAAATCATTAGCACATTCATTTTGAGACATTAGTATAATTACTGTAAACAAACAGGACCATCACTGAGAAGACTGTCAGCCTCTAGCGGCCTCTACACTGCATTTTACATTGTGTGCCATCGGGTCAGATTTTGTTGTTGTTGTTGTTTATTGTTTTACGGCACAAAGGGCGATAGCTTTACAGCACAAAACAGTAAGATGTTTAGCGTAATTAGGTATCACAATTAATATATTGATGTTTAAAAATGCTACACATAGCACCGTTATGTTTAGAATGAAGGAACTTGAGGTAAGTCAAAGGGAAGCCTTGCATGTATAGTACCACAAAAGTGAGCATGAGCATGAGTGCATGCTGTGTAGCATACACAGCATGTGGCAGAAAATGGCAGTGTGTGGCGCCCACACACTGTGTCCTGGCATGTAGTCTGGATCCAGACGCTGTTAAAGCACCGCCAGGCGCTGTGATGTGTCACTTTGCACTACAGCGAGCCCTAAGACGCTAGCCACCAACAGACAGTGAAATATGGCTGGCTGGTTACTGTTTTACAAGCCGCTGAAGCCACAACAATAACAACTCTGCAACAACATTATTGTGAGCGAGGGAGCAGAGACTGTAAAAGCAGGGCGGTCAGGTGAGGTAAGAAGGCTAGACAGGGCAAAACAGCCCACAGACAACAACACTCCCCTATCAATTCCTGTATGTAAATCTTATGGCTGAGTGGCTCCATTTGACTTGTATGACACCTAGCCAATACAGTAACATGCGCACACAGCATGTCAAGGCTGTGACCCATAAGTCACCAGTTCTCTCTGCTAGTTTGTTGCAGTAATTGAGTGTCGGGGGGTTCATAAGCCTTCCAGGATGTGTGATCTGTGACTCTGTGACAGTGACAGACACAGATATAATTGCAATCCTCTTCAGTGGACATTACTGACTGTCTGTATGCCAGATCTGGGCAAAAATATATTTAAATGCCTCAAAATAATGGAGGAGCACCCAATTAAACTTCCCAGGCTGTAGAACAGCCTCAAAAAGCATCACTCACCATCACTTACAGCGCAAATTAAGATAAACCAAGCACACCTCATATTTATTTCAAACGTTTGACATGTATCCAGGAGTTTTGCATAGGTAATCTCCCTGTCGAGTTGCCTGCCTATCTCTCTGTCAGTCAGCCAGGCTATTAATCCAGCAGTTTCCATCTCATCCTTGTGAAATCCTATCCACATGCAGGAAAGCCCGAGCCTCCCAGCTCTGGCTCAGCGTTAGGTTATTGATCGCTCTCTGAGATGCTTATCCGCAGTGTCTTACATAAGAAGACCTGACCACCATCATCATTCATTTTCTATAGGATCCATCCTGCGCACATGCAAGACTTGTGAATGTCAATGAGAGTGGAGGAATTTCTCCCTCACAGTAATATTGACCTAGTAGCCTCTGCAGAAAATATATCTTCACAATACTAAATTTCAGGCTCGATCTCAGATATTACAACTGGTAAAAAACAACCAGTACTAAGAATTATTCTTAATTTAAACTAAAATGACATTGTGTTAATTACAGCATGCTGTAATCATGGCTAAACTATATATGGGAATGTGAGACTGCATTGCTGTGACAATTCGCCCTATGTAAACACACACACACACACACTCACACTGAGGAGTGGCTTACACAGGGCCAGGCACTGGGTAATAAGAGACTAGGATCCTAATGAAGTGAAGTGCCTCTCCATCTCCTGTCAGGAGCAGGGTGGCAGGAGGGAAGGGGGGGGGGGGGGGGGAGAGCATGGGAGGATTGCGGGACGCCTGTACATGAATTGCTGCTAGAGGGATTAGTCTACTAACTGACTGGGATAGGATGCAAATTTAGGCGGTGAGGAGGGACGGGGGATCCGAAATCAGAGAAGGCTAAGCGGGGGAAAGACGGGAGCAGTGAAGTAGCGGGAATACGGGAGTAAGGAGAAAAGCAGAACGGATCCTGCCATCCTTGGAGAGATGTTGAGGAGTCTCTTCAAAAGGAGACGCAACATGCAACGGAGGCACGTTCTCTCTCACAAAACCACACACACACACACACACACACACTTTCTCTCTCTCTGTATCCTCTACACCCCCCTACTCTCTCTCATCAGCTGGTGAAATGTGGGTTAATGAGGCACCACCCGGGGCACTGTCATCAACACCTATACTACCAGTGTGCTTCAGAGAGAGAGAGGAGGCAAGGGCGTGGGGGGGGGGGGTGAGTGGGGGGGCCTTGCACGGGCAACATCAAAGGCGGAAGTGTGGAAGAGTGGAGTTAATTAGGCAGAATGTCTGTGGGATGCGCACGAACTACAAGTCTTCGGGGAGTCGAATAGAGACGTACAGTGGAGGAGGTTTACTACAGTAGCTGTGGGCTTTGCTGTACGGGCGTGGAAAGTAGAGCTATTCTCAGCTGCAGAGTTAAAAATAAATTGGATTCATTGTTACAGGTATTAGCCTGCCTGGCGCTGGCTCGTAGCATCCAAAAAATACCTTTACTCAGAAATTTGAAGAAGTAGGAGCGTGTACTATAGACTATTGAACTATGTGAGGAATCACATAGTTCAATAGTCTATAGTACACGCTTTGTAAAGTTGCGTGTGTTACAAAAGGTTACAAAAAGACTCGATCCAGGCAAGTGGCACATTCTAGCATGGTCTTGAATTTAAATATACGGTGTAGGGTGAGAGAATGAGGCTTATTTTAGTCATGTCATATTCTAGTATGGCACTAAATAGCACTTAGAAAAGCACAGCGAGTTGCCCAGCGAGTCGTGTCCTCTGCTTGTATTGACTTCTCCTCTTCCTCTCTGGTTCCAGGTCATCCTGGTCTCATTCATATTTCATGTGTGGGGAGGTAGAAATGTTGCAGATGAATTATACAGGCGGCGGATAACCGGAGAGATAACACCTCGCCTCTTTTGCATGGGTTTTCCATGAGCGGCGAGGCAGATCTCCACTTATTCAGAGAGGACAATGAGGGAGTCTTTCCGTCGGGGAGAGGCGCTTCAAAGGGGCCAATTCATGCAAATGATGTCCGGGGCTATCATGTGATATGAGGCCTTGTCATAAAGATAAAGTGCTCCGCAAAGACTGACGCTTTGAAGTGCCACAAAGAGGGTCAAATATTCCCCTATCAACTGTTCAGCAATGAAACTGTTTAGCGGGTTAATACAATAGATGCAGTAGCTGTTTGAAATGGAGAATTCTGCTTGCCTTGTGTTTATTTTACGCTATTCTATTTGAATCCACAACCCTTGTTTCCCAAAAGCAGCATTTTTCCTTTGCCAGGAGAATGTGTTTTTGCGCTGGCCTGCCTGGCTGAATAAATGGTTAAATAAACATGGGGTGTCCTCCACAATACGTTTGGAAAAGTACCGGGTGCCTGTGTAATAGGATAGCCAAGGAGGCAGACACACACACACACACACACACACACACACACACACACACACAATATCTGTATCAATATTATACCCGATCGAAGTCTGCATGTCAACACAGTCAGCGAGTCATGTTTAATTGATGAAGCAGCCAGCTATATAATTACCCAATGATCACAGAGGAAAACAGGCCTTGATAAAAATAGGCACATAGGCACACTGTTACTGGGATTATGCCTGTGTGTGTGTGTGTGTGTGTGTGTGTGTGTGTGTGTGTGTGTGTGTTGTCGCCCAATCAGCAGAGTGGCTTTCTGTCATGCTATAGCCAAGCTCCCCTATTGACTGATGGAGGGTTATGGATCTCTCTCTCAGCTCGGTAGCCGCATCCATAATAACAGCCACACAGAGCTAGAGAGAGACAGGTAGATACAGGCTGGCACAGACGCTGATTATTAGATATGCACTCAAACACACACACACACACATCACAGATTCCTTCATCAAAGTACAGTTCAGCACTTTTAATTGGAGTCGGCCACACTGTACCGAAGCAATAACAATCACATGTGACAGCGTGCAGCGTGATGTTAAAACAGGATGAAGGATGAATACAGTGAGATATAGGAAGCAGCGACTGTGTGATGTAACCTCGCCGCACGCTGGTTCCTCTGAAGGGACTACACGGGCGTTAAATGAAGCGCTTCCATCATAATTGCATATCTGGGCTGATGACGAATCAATGCGCGGCTCATCCCAGAAGAGCTGAGATAGATAACACACAAGAGAGAGACACACACAGAGAGAGAGAGAAAAGAAATAGAGAAAGAGAGACAAATAGTCTAATAGACAGACACGCAGAGAATGTGATATGCTGAGTTATCTACACATTTTAGCCTTGGGTAACGCTGCCACTGAGGAGAAATCTGAGGAAGGTGGGAGGAGAGTTACAGCCACGCTGCTGTTATGGGCTACTGCTGGCATTTAAGTGACAGAGAGCGAGAGAGAGAGAGAGAGAGAGAGAGAGAGCAAGTTGGGGTTTTTGGGATGAGACATGCCTGAGGCTGGGCGCTCTGATGCAGCATTTGAAACCAAAAGAAAATCCTCCATATCCTTTGTCTCCTGTCGCTTTCAAAACACTCTCAGACACGAACAGAAAATTAAAACCGAATGATGCCCAGAAATGTCACTTGTCAATTGTTTATCATTCCACTTTTTATATACAGTAAAAATTCATTCATTGATTTTCTTCAGCTTATTCCTTTTCAGGGTCACGGGGAGCTGGAGACTATCCCAGCATGCACTGGGCGGAAGGCAAGGAAACACCCTGGATAATTATCGTATTTGATTTTGATTTGATATACTTTATTCATACACCAAGGGAGAAAGTCTGTTTCCGCCTGCTGGTTTGGGACCAGTGATGCTGTGGTAAATAATAAGGTGGGTAAACTCTGACCTCCAGTCAGCGATCAACATAAGACAAACAAACACTTACATACACAAAAGTTAGTTATATTTTCAGAAAAGCACTGATTTATGCTCTCTTTTCCTGAAATAGATCCAATGTAGCCTAACTTACATCAGTTTGATACTCTTATGATGCATCCAGTCAATTTATCGAACCCCGGCCCTCCGCTTGGGTTACGACCTCACTAACCGCTGGGCCGTCCTGCCGGCCAATCACGAGCCAGAATACGATATCATCACCTGCGAAAACAATCTGACCCTGAACTGTGAAATGTTTGGGCTCTGGGAGGACACGGCAGCCCAAACAGATGGTTGAAATGGTGTATATATGCTATATCAGGCCTAATTACTTCCCAAGGCCAGTGTTTGTGCTAAAGCCACTCTGCAAAGCATGAAAACACAACAACAAGCATCGTGGGCAGACACAGTCGCCATAGAGATATAACATGACAGTAGCCGGGTTCAGCGGAAGGTCTGTGGGACCCAAGGCACGCTTGTTAGTGAGAGTTTCTCTTTCTTTCTCTACTTATCTCTCTTTCAGTCTGACACACACACACACACACACACAAATATCTGCCCCCGGGGTGTTTTCTTGTTTTTGTTGTCGTTACTGCGGGGGATCATAATGACATCGACAACAGCAGCACCACTGCTACGGTGACAATAACATCAACAATCTCCTCACCTCCGCATGCACATGCACACACACACACACACACACACACACACACACTGTCTGACCTCATTCCTACCATCTATCTCCTGGGGGAAAGAGAAAGAGACAGAGGTAGATGAGAGGGAGATAGAGAGAGAATGGAGATCAGGTGGGGGGGGGGGAAAAGAAGAAAAGATGCACGGGGAAAGGAATGTGGGAGAAGGGAGTTTAAGAGGAATAGATAGGAAAATGATAAGAGCCTGACAGGAAAGGGACAGGGAAGGGAGCGAAGGGGATGAAGGGGAGAAGGAGGAGAAGGAAGGGGGGGAGAGAGAGTTTTAGGCGATCGGAGAGAGAGAGGGATGAGGGGAGAGAGAGGAAGAGAGATAGGGGAGAGGTAGCCGTATAGTCCCGGGAGTGGCGTTAATAAACAAAAGGGAGGGTAATAAGGCAGGAGAGGATTTGCTGGGGAGCAGATGGCAATGTGACTCACTCCTATCAGCGAGCCGAGAACGAAGGGAGACGGGAGAGATAAGAGATGCCGTCAGAGATGAGCGGGGAGAGAAAGGAGAGATGAGAAAGAGAGATTGATGATGGAGGGAGCGAGAGAAAGAGAGTAGTAGAGTATGTGTGTGTGTGTGTGTGTGTGCATTCAGAGGTGGATCATGAAATCATTCATGTATCCCGTCGAGCACTTTTGCTGGGTGTAAAGCCCCCCCCCCCCCCCCCCCCGTCCTTGACTTGTCACTCAAGAAAAAGGAATAAATAGATTCTGCGGTGTGTGTTTTCTCTCTTATTATGTACCCGCCGGGTCAGAGGCAACCGCCCGGGATAAATCCTTCCCCTCATGAATAAAAGTCCGACGTTTCGCTGATGGCTCGCTACTTAAGAGCTTCTTTCCAACATGAGAAATTCGCTACTTCAAAGAAAAAAGTGACACCTACTCTAACAAAATCGGAGCCGACGTAAACGCAGGAGAGAAAGAAAAACACTGAAGTTAATATTTCTTTGTGAGAGCTTCGCCGAACAGATGCTGAGAACGGAATCGCCGCCCCCTTCTTTTTTCTAAAATGGATAAATAGATTTTGTGAATGAAACCGTCCAATTGAAAAAGACTCTCAAGCAGAATACCAATGCAATCATTTTCACATCACGTGCTCTCGCAGTCGTCTCCTTTCCCTGGATCGATGCTGCCCCTTGACCTTGCCGAGGGGGCTGTCAACATATTCAAAAAGCCTTTCTTGTCAGCTCATTGTCAGCTCTAACAAGGCTCCATCAGGGATAGATCATGGCTGGGTATTGACTGGCTGGCTCCAGAGGCAGCGGCTGCACCCATATAAGGATCTCTGCTGAAGGGGCAGTGGGAGCCGTTGCATGGCTCACACCTTCTCCCTCTTTAAAGAGAGAGAGGGAGAGAGAGGGAGAAAGAGAGGAAAATATTAAGAGGGGAGCAGGGGGCGAAGCAGGAAAAGCCCCTCTTCTTTCTCCTCTGTGAGCCAAGGACAAGCTTGTAATTGGCTTAAACTCCAGGGGCGAGAGGAGAGGGAGAGGAAGAGGAGAGGAGAGGAGAAGAGAGGAGTGATTTTAACATGGCAGCAATGACAGGAAAGAGTGCAGGAAAAGGAGGAGAGGAGAGCAAGGGGACGGGAGAGGAAAGGATGAGAGGGATGAAAGGGTAGAGCCGGAAGGGTGCGATGATTAGCAGCATGGAGGAGAGAGGGAGAGAGAGAGAGAGGGGAGGGGACTGGCAATGAGGAGGGATGGAGAGCCATTGATCAACTGTCGCCTCAGTTTACAGTGGCCTTACTAACAAGCATCAACACTCCAGGACGGTATCAGCACTGTGTGTGTGTGTGTGTGTGTGTGTGTGTGTATGCATGTACTGCAAGTGTACCTGCCTGCATTTGCATGAAAAGTGTGTGTGCACAGCCGCAAAAGTGTGCGACAAGTACAAAGCCACACGGAGACACCGAGACAGAAAGCCACCTGTCTGCCTCTAAACTCCCCTATATCCAGCCGCCACAGACGAAGAAGAAGAAGAAGAAGAAGAAGAAGAGGAAGAAGAAGAAGAGGAGACGCTTCCTGTCATATCAGCGAAGTGTCACATTACTCACACACTGGCTGTCCGCCCGCTCCGAGCCACCAAAACACCCTGCGTTCCTACGATCAAACTCGACAGCCCACAGCGGATGCCACTTTACATTCCGCCCGGCACCGCAGAGAAATCTCTTCTTCTCTTACTCCAATAATCGCAAAAAAAAATGCACTTTCCACCTAGAGGGATATCTTTCGCTCAATTGTTGCCCGAAGAATTAGGTTTCCCGTTCATTCTTGGGACTCAAGTGTTCACTGTCAAATGGAAAATTAGACACAAAGGCTGCTTGCATACAGTATCTTTTTTTAATCGATAGCAGATGGAAATTCCTAATTAGGAACTCCGGGACGCCTCTTGGTCGTCCTAACCGGTGGGCACAGAGATGATTAGCCTTGCGTGAACCTCCTAAGCCCCGAGCCCAAAGCTCTTACCTCCCACTCCCCAGCATCGGCGCTATGCAAACCTGGATGTGTCAACTCAATTTATTTTCCAATTTCCTGCGGGGTGAAAGACTGCCTCTCTCTCTCTCCATCTTCCTCTCTCTTTCTGCCTCTGCCTCCCCTCTTCTCCACCTCTCTAGCATCTATCACTCTGCCCCCCCCCCCCCTTAGCTCCTTCTCTCCTCTCCCACTCTCTCCTCCTGTACCGCTCTACAAATCTCCTCCTCTGCTCCGCGTGCTCCTTCTCTTTTTCCTCCCCTCTTTTCCTCCCTCTCCCCTCCTTTTCCCCTCTTTCTCCTCTTTTTTTCTCCCCGCTCCCCCCCACGTGCCAGACAGGCGTTGGAAGCAGGGGGCTCAGACATACAGACAGGCGTACAGACATGCAGACAGGGGCTGAGCCGAGGTGTATATGTGGTCTAGTCGATATGTATGCTGCTCTGTGGCCAGACAACAACGGCGCACCACACACACACACACACACACACACACACACGAGGACCGGCCGGCTGTAGAGGAATACACTATCGACCCACCAGGAATTTAGCAGCCACACCAATTAATCTTGTGGGAGGCGGATGGTGATTGCGTGTGTGTGTGTGTGTGTGTGTGGGTCTGCATCTCTGTGTGTGTCTGAGGGTGGTGCCAAGTGAGAAATGGGCCGAGACTACAGGCTAATACTGATAATACTCCAGCACTGACCGCCCCGATACACACTCAGATGCATGCACACACACACCACACACACACACATAGACACACAAGATTTCAGACGGTCAGCCAGGCATGACAGGAGAAGCTCCTCACATTCCCTGCGCCCAGATCATATAACATTTTCAAAAGGTGGGTGAGCATCTAGCCCAGCTTATAAAATTATCCCCACACACAACTTCTCTAACCAACAAGAGGACAAAAGAAACAACACTTTTACCCTGAAAAATCACAGTCAGACAAACCTCCCACCTATCAGGGTCTCTAGAATCAGCTGTAATCACTGTGAGAGGCTTGATGTACAGTATTAGGATCCTGATCTGAATAAGCAAAACATAAATAAAACTGAGCCTCTGCATCACCTGTCCTGCCAGAGGTGCCTAAAAGAGTTCACCAAGCTATATCCACGCAAAGCATCACATTACACCTACTGTCATCCACTGACTTCCCTCCATACAAGACTACATGAATTATTGAGCGACCTCTGCTTTGTCAACTACTACTACCTCCAATTTAGCGGAATAAATATTCCATCCGCTCTCGCCGCCCATAAGATGACAGGATCAATTTGCGGAGAGAGAGTTTTTCCAAACCTCTACAGGAGTGAATATGAGTATAATGGTCCCATTATTCCAAAATGATGAAAGGGAATCGATGCGGTCCTGTCACTCACAATGGATGTTGCCAGTCACAGCAGCTCACATGCTTCCTCTGCATCTCTAGTTTTCACACCGGCAACAACTGTCTTCCCTGTCCGGCTCATTCAGCTACCGCTCCAAACTGTTTACCAGCATAAAAAGAGAAAATTGAGAGTAATATGGGTGTGTGGACTCACCTTTGTTAGGAGCGAGTGTGTGTGTGAGTGTGCCTTAAGCTCCGCAGCGCAGCAGGCAGCCGCTCCTCTCCGTCTCGCTCCCACTGTGAGCTGGAGTAGAGTGTGTGTGCGGCTGAGTGTGTGAGTGAGTCAGTGTGTGAGTGTGTGTGTGTGAACGCTCCAGCCTTCTCACTGGCTATTGTTACAGGGAGGGGAGCCAATCTGAGCATGCTCCAACTGAACAGCCCTTGTGGTCGGCATGGAAACCGGGAAGCGGCTGTCGTGCTCGAGTGCTGAGGTGCTTTCTATTCCGCCTCTTACGCACGCACGCACGCGCACACACAGCCCTACACACACACACACACACACAGGACAGGCAGGGGCTGCTGTGTCATCATCCTGGCTATCTTTCGACACATGCTTAATCTTTAATTCTCTGTTGCTTCATTCTCTTCAATCAGAATGATGTAACAGCCTGGATCACCTACACCGGTTCACACAGTGTCCTGGATAAAAGTAATCCACTGCAAATCAAAAACCTGGAGTGCTCACTAAACACCTGAAATTCACCCTGAAAATGTAATAGCACAAATCTAGAAAAACAAGTTCATTTTATTAATGCTTTAACATGCGAGAAAAAAAAAAAATTTCACAGGCAGATCTACACAGCCACTGCTCTTTTCCATTTAAACAGGCGAGGCATCAAACACCAAAGGATTAGCACTGTGTTGCTGTCCCAGAGAATGTGGCCAAGGCTTCACTATGAGGGTATTTGGCCCCCGGTGCAATGTGTTGTAATGACAATGTGCTGGTGCGTCTGTTTGGCGCTTAATGGGCATATGGAGGGTGAGGTAATCTCCCCAGAGTCCAGGATAACCCCAGAACCCTAACTTCCTGTGGGAATAACAGCCACTACAGCCCCAGCCTGGTACCACTAGGCATCAGCCAGAAGGCTCTTGGTGCTCTTGGTGTGTGTGTGTGTGTGTGTGTGTGTGTGTGTGTGCGTGCGTGCGTGCGTGTGTGTGTGTGTCTTTGTAATAGAGTAGCCTACAAACAGAAAGGCAGGACAGAGATGACAGTGTCAAACAGAGAAAAAGGGAGTGACGACTGTGTGTGTCTCCATTTTCCATTTTGCACACATGCACACATGCAGTGTGTGTGTGCAATTTTTCAGAGTGTTACCACGCCAGCCATATGCTCATCACTGCCAGTGCCATCTTGTTGCCAAATTATATCAAAGCCAACCCCCATTCCCATTCCCTACATCAAGACGCTCCGAGCTTAAAAACACTTTTTTCTCCACCTTGTTTGTTTTGGCCCGGCTCCAGTAATCAACCATGAGAGAGAGATAGAGAGATAGAGACAGAGAGAGAGAGAGAGAGCTTCAGTGTGGCCATTATCAGCAGTCAATGCGCCTCCCTCCCCAAGGGGGGTATGTTCACTAAACACCCAGCGTTCTGCATCTCAAGGCTACCATCAGCAGAAACACACTAAAAGCGTTCAGGGCTGTTAAAGCGTTCCTCCGATATTTAGCAGCTCCATCACACGTCAGACAATCAATGGTGGCCGCAGGAGGGCATTAATCAGAGAATGAAAGTGGGTGTGTGTGTATATGGCGAAGGATATGAAATATAATCACTGCCAAATTGGCCCTGTTGAAAACCACTTTAACATTCATTATGAAGTAATTGGGACCTGTAATGACAATACATGGCGGCAAAATGGCTGTGGGCGCTGCTCAGTAGACAAACAGACAGGTCTATACGCTTGAGGAATACAGAAAACACCTAAGTGCAGTATTGAGAGCCATGGGTGGAGCTGAGTTTGCCCTCAGGTACAGCTGATCAAGATCAGGCATTTATCCTGTAGAGGCTGACAGGAAGGAAGGCGGGTGGCAAAGTGTGTGTGTGTGTGTGTGTGTGTGTGTGTGTGTGTGTGCCCAGGCCGGCCCTGTCCTGCTAGGAGACCGTACAGAGGTCCAGGTGGCCCTGACACAGAGGGTCGAGATGTAGCCACTGAGCTGCCCCGCTCCGCCCAGCGACACGCGGTTAGATAATTTATGAGGGCTCCACCATTGGTTCAATAATTCATAGGGCCCTCGCTCTGCCATGGGTGAGTCACGGACAGCCTTTTACTGAGAACGAAAGAGAGAGGGAGAAAGAGAGCGAGAGAGAGAGAGAGAGAGAGAGAGAGAGAGACTTTTGGGGGTGCACTCTCAATAAGGACTTGCCACACCATCACTTTTTAAGGCCTGCTAAATTTAGCATGGCTTCCATGACTCAGGGGAGGAGAAAGGAGCATGGAGAGAAGACTATGCTGAACCAGGGTAAACCAGCTCTGAGTGTCGGAACACTAGCATGTAACCATGGGAGCCTATGTTGCAGTCACAAGCATGAAGCACCCTACTGAACCAGAGGGTTTCCCTGATACAATGTACGCACCGGGAAATGAAGACAAAACACGACCTCAGTCATGCCATTTCTGTATTTGTTCAAATTACACAGAGGAAGCCTAATAGAGTGTTTACAAGCAGTGCCTTCCTCTAATACAGACGCACTGCTGCACAATGGCTCGTACTGTTGGCTCTCCTGGGGAGGAAGAATGCATTGTTTGTGACCCCCTCGGGTAGATGGGCATGTTTGCTTATTGAGGGAGGTGTGTGTGTGCGTGTGTGTGTGTACATGCACAGTTGGTGGGGGGTACCTTAATACAGGACGTTGTAAAAAATGCCCTTTGCCGGTTTGTTTATCTGGGGCTCGATTGCTTGGCAACCATAGGGGCATTGTGGGACACAATACTGTCCTTTGATGACTGGCCAGGAGGGAGAGACAATCGACTGAGTGATGGGTGGCTGGGTGGGGTGGGCTGGGCTGTGGGGGGGGCACAATGCACAAAGGCACACAGTGACACACATACAGGAAAGTAGCCACCGGCTCGCACACTGAACTAAATTTACACCGCTGTCTATGTCTTTGTCCACTGACATACAGGTCAACTTGGGTTAGTTCTTAGGGGAAGTATTGGGGCTGATGCTTAAAATAGAATACATGCCGTGACTGATTCAGTGGACAGAGTCAAGTGAAGCAGGATGTGTGTATTATCTATCTTCTATTCTATTCTATTCTATTCTATTCTATCCATTTCCATTCTAGGTCTAAAGCACACTTCCATTCTTGCAGCAGAATAGCTGGGTTGTGTGAATGCTAACATACTTTAACTCATAGTGGTGCATGGGAGGCAGCATGGGAACTGGCCCACATTCCTCAGCAAAAACTGCTGCTTCATTCATCATGACAAGTGTGTGTGTGTGTGTGTGTGTGTGTGTGTGTGTGTGTGTGTGTGCATGAGCATATGCCACCAGCCTTACTAACAGCCATACCAATACTAGTTAGACTTCCAGGCCCGCCAGGTCAAACACATTGTACGTCCAAAAGAAGGCTCACAAGGCCAAAACATTGGTGGATGTGCCCACAAGATATGAGCCTGCCCAATATTTAGAGTGCCCACAATAAGTCAATTGTGGGCACTCTAAATAGTGTGAAGGCTCATATCTTGTCAATGCATTGATTTGCTCTGCTCAGCACCAGCCAAGTATTGTAGTATGTGTGTTTTCATTGGTCTGGCCAGGCAGTGCACTAGAACAGGTGACCTACAGCGTCCCTACAATGGAAAATAAATGGAAAACAGCACCACATACAACCAGGATGACCCATAAACCTCATTATTCAAGTTTCCATCCATGTTTAATAGGTCTGATGGGAGAGAGGAAACCGCGAGAATCCATTAAACTGGTTATTACGTGTCAGTTATTACGTAAAGAAAATTCTATGACCTATATTCCTAAGTGTGTGTATGTGAGTGAGTGCGAGAGAGGGAGAAAGCCCTTGAAAATGTGCGTCAAATAGGTTTGTGTATGTGCATAAGTGTATGTGTGTCTGTGCATGTGTACCTGCTGCTACAGTGGATCTCCATCCCGAGCCCTAAATTGGCTGATTAAAAGCCCTGTGTGTGGAGGGAGCTTGCGAACATAATCAGCAGGCCTGCAGCCACACAGTGCACAGAATCAGCCCAGCCCTCCTGATGGGAAGCCATGAAATCCAATTTTCCTGTCAATCCATCCATCCTCTCCACAGTAAGCCAGACAGGTTTACACTGCAAACATCCAATACCTCTTAAAGCGAACACATAACTGGATCTCTCTAACAGCATCTACATGCCTCTCATCAACCCCACCACAGATACCACAGATCTGGTTAGTGCTGCTGAGGTACTGCAGGACTACGCTGTCGGTGGCTAGTATCACTTCATTTCCACCACAAATAGGCCCGCTTCCCAATTGAAGTATCACCACAGGGAAATCAAAAGGTAAATTTTTATGCCCACATTAAACAGCTCTGCTTCATCTGATACCGGCAGTGCCACATAGAGCAGCAGAGCGCCAGGGGGTACTGGCGCCATCATGCATGCGAATAAGTACTAGCCAGACTGTTGCCAAATACGAAACTGCCATGGTGAATCTGCTGGGCTGCAGAAAGAAACGTGACTTGGGTTTCATTCATCGGTAAAATGGACGTCCATCTCTCCAACCCCAATTAACCGCCTCAGCAGATACAGTAAACACAGGATTGTTGACACACTGACGCCGAGGCGGTTACGTAGCAGTGAGAGGAGCACGCTGGAGTGAACATTTTAAATCTCCACAACGATTACAAGACACCAGCAGCATGGATGGCTGGATCATCCTCGGTCAAGGGAAGATTACCCTTTTGACATACAGATGAGATCAATGTTATTCCCCTTTCCCAGGAGGCTCACTAAGAGGCTCCTGCTCGTAAGGACTCTGCTGCTGCGTGGGTGGCAGAGCTAAACAGGCGTCCGCCATCAACATTCAACCACAGCAATCTTTATGGTAATAGGAAGGAAGCTCGGAGATACTTCAGAAAACGTCAGTATTTACACAACAATAGGAGAGGCTGGTCGAGCTCTTTCAGCACAAGTCGTGTGCCCGCGGCATATTATGCTGCAGAGCGTTCAGGCATTGGGCGGGCCGTTTTTCAACGTTTTGAATCCCAGTGACGCTGTGCTCGGACAGAGCGAAGGCAACAGGCGAGGACGAGTCCATGGACTGTCATTCTGCGTGAAGATGAGGTCCACATCTACACTAAGCACTCTGCACAGAGAGCACAACATCATGAGACGGTGGTGACATAACCAAGGTTCCAGGGCAAGAGCAGGAACCCGACAAGGCCACTGCACTTAGAATACAGGCACATGGAAAAGCTGTTAGAGGAAACCTTGGGCTATCTCCGGATCAAAAAAAAGCACAGCTACGAGCGACACTGTCGCCACAAAGAGGAGCTTCTGACGATTAACACGGGCTGAAAAAAGGAATGAGTCTGTGAGACAAGCAATCATGTTTATTTAAGTGAACGAACAGTGCTGTGTCCAAAAACAGACATTTTCCTTGTTGAGAAAGGGGTGAAATTGCAAGCAGGAAACGGAGTGCCAGTCGGATTACAGAGCCAGTGGGGTTTTATTTTATTTTGAGAACAAAAGGCACAAACTGGAGGACAGAGAGCTTATAGCCTCCATCCTTTCAGCGAAGATAGGGAGCGAATTTAGCATTTAGCACAGCTCTCATATTGTTCTGGGGACCCAACAGACAGGCACCACTATTTCCATTTCAGCACATGGAGGGGGGAGAGAGAGAGAGAGAGAGAGAAGGGGGGAGGAGGGGGAAGGACAAGGCTGCAGACCAGTGGTTTAATCCCCATTTTGCCAAGCCAGTCCCCAGGGGCAAAGAGGGTGCATTGAAAAGCAAGGCGCGGGCTTCAGCCTCTGAATTCCTGACCTCGGCAGTGCCCCTCTGGGTGCTGATTGACTAACTAACTGCTTTACCTGAACACAACAGGGTGCAGGAGCATGCCGACTCAGCTGCGTTCAGGATAATCCTTCCAACTGTTAAAATGTGCCCTGACCTGAATCCTAATGGTTCAGTGAAAGGTTGCACATGGGCATGTGTGTGTACACAAATATACACACACATCCACGAACGCACACATGTACACACACACACACACACACACACACACACACACACATACGAGCAGTCTTCAGGCTGTCAGGTAGGGCAGCACAGGGGCTTTCATTCTCATTACCATTCTGCATCTGGCTTCTCCTCACGTCACACACACACACACACACACACACACACACACACACACACACACACACGTCCACACACAGGGAGCAATCTCCTCTGAGAGAAATATACTTTGCCGGTAAAATGCCAGTGCCTTCACTTCACTGTATGGATGGAAAATCGGGGGGAACAATAGCTCACTGTGTGACAGGTTGTTTTCTTGTTCTTTTCAACAAAATGCTCTCGGGCAAAAATCCACTCAGCCAGAATGGTGGTATGTTATGTTACGGAGTGGAGGCTAATGGTTGATTACGTTGGGGCTAGCTGATGGGAGGTTTTCGGTGAGTGATTCCTGTCTCGGATGAGAGAATGGAGTGCTCTAGCCTGAATCTGCCGTGTCCGTCGGCTAACTGGTCTTGCTGCGCTAACGGTGGTTTGCAAGCTAGCAGGGCGCACTCCCTGCTGTGTCAGCCAACAGTTAGGCTATTACCCTCCAAACCACTCAGCCACAGCCTGACAGCGGTGGGGTGGAGGGGAAAGGGGTGGTATAGGACTTTCTGGTGACATAGCATGCTATCTGGTGGCTATGGTGGTACACAGCTTTCCTTACCTGGCTAGAACATGACATTAGACAGTGGACAACACCATGATAGCAATGATCCCATGAGATGGAGTGAGCGGATTATTTTTCCAGCTGGGTTCTAATGCTACTAAACACAAGACAATTTGTGTCACCTAATTTGGAAACAAATGTACCTTATTTGTTATAGTAACACATTAAAACTTATGACAACTTATGTCAGGAAAAGACAGAAAACGTGAAGGTTAACATTGGTGTGCATGGGGAGTCTCCTATGTCTGCTTTCCCCTTCTTTCCGCATGGCGTCCTTCCCTCCATTTGTAGCTTAGTGGATTCCTTTGTCATTTTTTCCCATGTTTACCACATCCACCACAAAAGGTAAGAAAGGACAGAGTGGAAGAGAGGCGGAGGGAGCGAGAGCGGCGGTGATGGGATGGAGGGAGGGAGAATAGACAGGATTATGAGAGCGGCTAGGCCAGAGAAGGGAGGTGGGAAAAGAGGTGTGGAAAATAAGAGCGGGGTTAGAAATGGCTGGTGGGAGGTGGAGGTGGGGAGAGCGAGCACAGCTGGAACCCTCGCTATAGCTTTACTCATGGTTACACCAGATGATGGGAGGAGAGGTCACGCACTGGGGGAGCTCTTACCATGCCAGAGGCTGTCAGCTAGCTTCTCCTTTAAAAAATGACTACACTGACAGAAAGCTACTGTATGCCAGGGTACGTTTAAGTGACCACCTACTACATCTTTTATCCACCTTGCTGGAAACCACAGCTGCTTAAAATGCTCACTGCCAAGCCCAATGCAAAGCCAGGTGTCTAGGCAGCCCCACAGACCATGTTATATAAAAACAATAAATCAAGTATTGTTATCAGGGATGTAGTGAAGGGCAAATCCATCTAAACTCAGATTACCCACATTTGTATTTGCGGAACAGAGTTTACCTGCATTTTTTTAGGCTGACATAAATCTTTATGGATAGGATCTTTTAAAGAAAAGAAAAAAACATAATAAAATGCTTTTCTGAAAATATAATAGATTTTTTGCTATACTGGTTGTTGTTTGCCTTATTTGATCAGAGACTGGAAGTCATGGTTTACCCACCGTTTTATTTGCCACTACATTACTAATTGTTATGAATTAAAATTGCAACTTGCTCTCTATGCTAATGTTGTCCGACTAATAAGCTTGAATGGATTTAACTAACATGCAGACTAATCCTTATAATAATACTGTGAGATCTAGGCCATGTTAAAGAAGGTTAAACCTTTCAGGCAACATAATCATTCGAAATGAATGCTGTGCTGTCAGCTACTTCAAATGACATCTTAATGATGCAAACTGCTGGAAAAATGTTGAATAGTGCAGACAGTGGAATAGCTTACAGACTAAAGAAACAAACACTTGCATGAGACTCTAATATTGTAATTCAAATATGCAGTGTGTAAAGAACAAGGGGTGGAATCTGCATTTGTTTGTAGAGAAATAGCCTGATACACTATCTATGTCCTTCACAGCACTAGTCTGGCTGAAAGGCCAGGCTGGTGTGTGTGTGTGTGTGTGTGTGTGTGTGTGTGTGTCAGTCCTATTTGAAGAGATCTCTCCCAGCCATCCAGCCTTGTCAGACTGACAGAGCATGGATGCTAAGCGCTGGTATTAGCATTTTATCAAGTGACCTTCCTGCTCTCCAGCCTGCCTCTTAAAAACATTTCTTCCCCGCTCCAGCTTTCTCTTTCCTCAGTGAAGAGGGAATAAATAGCTCTGTAAGAACCCAGCATCCACTGCATCACACTCAAAGCATGCCGTGTGAGTGTGTACATGCAGTGTAAAGGGCACCCGTAATTAACTGTTTCACTACCAGGGACAGCATTTCTGTGCTGGTGTGGTCTTGCCACAGCTGCCTGATTCTTAATTACTCCATTGGTAATTAGTGGTTGTCCATAATTGGCTCAGCTCTCCAACAAATGCCTGTCATCCATCCGGCTGATGCCCTTTGTTGATTGTATTTGGGAAAATAGGGAGGAGGGGTGACACACACACTGTCACTGATGCCTGATCCTGCTTTCATGTGCCTGTGCATGCAGCTGTGACTGATGTTCTAACAGGACACAATGGGATGTGTTACTGTTTACCCTCCAGCCAGGATCGAGGAACAAAGGTGGTCCTCAGGGGAGGACGAGGCTGGCTATGGAGCTGGATGTATGAGGTGCTGATGGGCTGCCTGGAACACACTCCCATCAAACAGCCCCTGTGCTCATTATTTAGCCGACTTCATTGTTTTCATCGTTTACCCCTGGAAGTCCAAACAATAAATCACGGAATGAGTTGCCATCTACAACCTTGAAATTGGAGATGCCTTCTGCCGTTTATCATTTGCCAGATTTTTGTCATTTTCCTCAGGTTTTTAAGCCGGTGTAATCATGGTGCTCTTGAGACAACGTGGCGCTCCTCTCATCAAGGGCGAGTGCCGGGCTTATTGATGTCAGCAGTAGAGCTACAGAGGTTTTACACTCCTCCAGAGTCTATTCTATTATGCATTGTACTGTTTCAAGGCATGTTTGTTGTTAATTCCCCTGTATGTTAAAAAAAACTGCAGCTTGCGATGCGAAGCACATTTCTGAGAAATCTGATGAAGTATACAGTACTTTAATCAAATCTAGAGCAAAGATTTAAGAGACACATTATCAGCTCAAAACACAAGATACAAAACAGAGATAATTAGCTCTGTTTTCAGTCCAAATGTGACAAAATAGTATGTTCACAGATGACACATTATTACCAAGGTGTTTTATAACCAGTTTGTTGGACAGTGCCGGGCAAGGACATATGATCAACTCTGAATTAGCATGTAATTAGATTATCAAAAGTACAACATCAGTACGAGCCTCTAAACAAAACCATACAACAGTGATCATATTGAAGTGTACAGTGCAGTTATACATAGTGGTGTAACTGCACTGTAATTTCTATACTGTGCAAAAAACAGCCCATGAAATATAACCTCAATCCTTTAATGACCACACTAATGACCATTACTTAGGGCTAAATAATTGGAAGTCAATGGACTAACAAAACTCCTGAACTCAGCCAATAAGTTAATGGAAGGCAATTATGCTCTGTCCAGCCGAGCCGGTCTTGCTCCAAATAAAAACGAGTACATTACGATGCCTGTCGCTAGTATACACATTAGCATTATGGTGCCCCGGGGCTGCTTACCTGCCACACATATCTATTGGCTTAGCCTGACTGATCGACCTGTCTCATTAAATCTAGTGCTATTGACTCTCCTTTGGCTGGCCCTGCTGTATGGGTCTGTGGGTCTGTGGCTAGCAGGAGGCTGTAAGAGCCTACAGGCCCACTGCTTGACCTTTCATCAGATCACCTCACTGATTAAATCCCTGATGGGGAGCAAGCCAGCAACGTTTGAACGGTCTACCTGGGCAAGAAAATCTATAACATTCTATGCTGGGCCTCTCTCTGTGTCCGACATCAATCTGTGTCACGTTCAATTACAAAGTGCCAATGCGCGTTCTTAGAGAGAGAGAGAGAGAGAGAGAGAGAGAGAGAGAGAGAGAGTGAGTTGATTTGAATTCTGCTGATAGATTAGTGTGAACCTCAGGAATGCATCAGCTCCCTCTGCAAGGCAAGATTACTAATGCCCAATAACCCTGAAAATGGAAGTACATTGCTAGGCCATGAAAGACTCCATATTCCATCGAATTCCGGTTTACTGATATGTTAATTCAAAGCAGTGGAGGCAGAAAAAATGGCCTTGATGAAATTCTTTTACCCACGATGGAGGAGAAAATGGAGAAGAGAGTTATAATTAGTTTGTGCTTGCAAAACTAATCCATAAGTCATGGGTTTGATTCCTCTTAATGGACCAATAATTTCTGTTGAAGACTCTAGACACCAAAAAATAACAGACTAAGCAGGGACATGTTCCTTGAGATGCACTAATATGTTTCTCATGTGTCCTGTGGGACCGCCTTTGTGAGGAACACGCATGACAAGTCAAATGGTTTTCCAATCATGTGACCCTCATCTTGAAAAGACTCAAAACAAGTCAATTTCCATCAACTATTAATGTAGTAGTGGGGTCTATAGCGAGACTGAGGTCCATTATATTCTCCTTTCCTGGAACACAAAGAAAACTGCAGCTATTCCAAACAACAGGATTTCACCCTATTCATCAGCATTATCTGATTGCAGTCTGGAAGTCAGCCAGCATTCTCCAGTATTCCCATCAGACCCGAGGCATTTCCAGTCATGGTGGGTGCACCTGCCCCTTAAGGTGGCTACCGATTGTAACCCAGTGGTTCTCAAAATGGGGGGCTGATGACTCCAAGAGGGTCTTTGAGAGACCCCAGGGGGTCGCCAAGGGAAATAAGGAATACCAAATTTCAGTATTATTTCATTTACTAGAAGGTAGCTCAATGACAAAACAGAATAGGAAAAATGACCATTAATAACAGTGGTTACATTCTCTCGTTATCTCCCCACCTTCAGTATATTTTCTATAGTAAATCATACCAAACAAGAGAAATCTCCTCAGATGGGGTTCTCTGGGACAAAATCTTATAGCTGTTAAGGGGTCCTTGACATGAAAAAGTATGGAAACCCCTGTTCTGGCCCTCCATGTGACTCTAATGGCCCTTCTTCACACTGAGGACAGACAGCAGGCTGCTAGACAATTCCCAAAGGTGAACTGAGCTCATCCTGGCAGCTGTTTCCACCCCTGCCCTCCTCTTGCTCAGGTAATGACGTTAAGTTATTTACCGGAGGAGCCAGAAGCTGCTGCCACAGCCCTGCTGCAGCCTGGGCTTTGCGATAAATGACAGACACCAAACAATGAAGACCACACACACACATCTCCAGCTCCTCGTGAAAGCCAGCAGCCTGCTTTATCGCATCAGGAGCAAACATACCCTTATAGGAAAAAGAACTAATCCTATGAGAAATTGTAGAAGGATACTAGTCCCTATATGAATATTTAGGAATATAATAGTGATTCCAGATAAGAGATGAAAAGCTACGATAGGGTCACTGTAAACTCGCCAATCACAGACACACTATAAATCCCTATAGGAATATTATAATACTATTATAATACCAGAGAAAATAAAGAAAATACTATAAAGCACGTTAAGGTGTAAATTCACTACACACTACAAGTCCATATAGGAATATTAGAGTGAGTGGTGATGCAAAACGTTGACTAAATAATGGCTGTGTTTCTGATAAAAATCATATAGCATCATCTATTATTGTTTACTTACTCTGTTAGTTACTTAGAGCGGTTTTATCTCCATCGCATCAGAGAGAAGTCCCGCTGCCGTCTGGAGTGCAGAGAGGATTCAGACTGCAGGTTGCACACTCGCAGCTCTTCATGAATGAAGGACTGGTGTGTGTGTGTGTTTGAGTCGAGGGTCCGTGCGGGCTGGATAACAGCTCTACTAACATAGTACCGCACGCTCTTCGCTCATTCAGATATTTTCTATCTCTCCCACATGCTACTTTGTAGGATTCTGTCGGAGGATCCCGGATACAGAACCTCTCTCTTCTTTGCGGATTTCTCCTTGGGAACTATGCTGCCTTCACGTGCTCCTCGTAAGCTCCTAATTAATACGGCTGGTCGCATTCAAGTGCTCTCGGCTGGTAATAGTAACAGAAGTGGGTCGGTTTGAATAGTAGAGTAAAAAAAAACGTGAAAAGTGCTGTATTTTTGGTGGCTGTTGTTTTATTTTAGGGAATGCCAAACAAGAAAATTAGATGATAATAAAATGATAATAAAATTGACAGCTGCCCCCTAAACTTCACATCTCTGCAACTCAGGTATGAGAGAAAAATCAGTTAGTATTTACCCATGAAAGAATTAGGCTATATTATTTAGTATATAGGATACTATATATAAATATTATATTATTCGTGATTATTATTAAGTATTAACCGCTTTTGTTGGGTGGTACATGGGCTGTTCCAATCGTAATTCCAATATTCCCCGCAGTACCTGAATGCAGCAGTAGCCACTGGACAAACGCTCTCCCTCTGCTCCTGATTGGCCCACATGAAAAAAGCTGGCTGTCGCCACGCAGCCATATGTCCCCCCTCGGCCCCCTCAAGACTCAAAAGGCAAAGAGTAGCCTGGAGCAAGACTCAGCTCGTGGTGGCATTCTGCACCATATGACTCCAGTCTCTGCCAAATGTGTCTGTCCCTATACAGCCATGTCCCAGACTGCTGACAGCTGCCTCGTGTTGTTGCTGTGTCTCCTAGGCTTTTCCCAACTTTAGGAATCATATGAAAATACATAAATATGTGCAAATGCCTTGTTTAGTTTGATCAGCATTCTCAAGTTAAAAGTCCATTAATAGGCTAATATATGTGTTAGATTAGATTACAGACAGCCTATAGACCACTATACTGCTATCTGTCAGTATGATGATAGGCTGGATACATATAGGGTGAAGAGGTAGACTTCCATACTGTATTACAAGGGCTGACATTGAATTTCACAGAAAGGGGTACCCTAGCTCTTTCACCATTGCTATTGGCTTACAACACGGGGGACCCTCCATTGTGGTTCACCGCAGTACATCCAGAACTTGTGGATAGTTGCTTGGCAACAGTAAACTTTACCTCCCACGGTTCAAGGGCAACCCCCATAGTAACTGATATCACCAAAGGACAGCCACTGTTTACCTCCATCCATGGAAACAGAGACAGAGCCCCTACTGGTTTCTTTTCAGGTGGGATGTAGACACAGTGAAACAGGACTCCAGTCCTTTCGTGATCCATCTTGGTCATTTCCACAAAGAGCAGCCCCTCTATTGAAATAGAATTCCAATTATAAAAACCTCAATGGTCTTCATTATTGCACCGAAAATTGATAAAGTCATAAAGAATACATGAATAAGACTACCCGCTGAATAAGCATTTATTTCTGGTGTGCCTTCCTAAGCCCATTTCTCTCTCTATATAAACTGGGGTTTATTCAGAAAGGGCCTTGCAGCTAATGAACTTTACTCTGATTCTTACCCTATAAGCTCGGGGTCAGGGGTCACACAGCGGACTAGTCTCCATCCCAACTGCCTGTTCAGCTCAACTCTTTCCTCTCTTCCTTCCCATTACGGATGATTCCCTTCATCTCCCAAGCTACTTCTCCCTCTCTCCATTATTCACAGTGCCTCGTGTGCTTTCTTTTCCCATAGACATCAAGTGCAGTCTACCTCACTTGACCTACATATTTTATGGGGACCATACCCGACCAATGACTAACACCCCACACGACACACCCACACACACCCATCCACCGACTTACCCACTCATCTACCTACCCACGCACGCACGCACGCAGATACACACACACACACACCTCTTCACATCTATCCTCTGCTGGTAGGTAGGAACTGTGTTGTGACAACTCTGTGATAATACTATTGTGTAATCTCAACCTTCCACTCTTAGATCTTGATCCTTTAATGTTTGAAGGCAGCGCAGCATATGGCCTTAGTGCAGTGCAGAGAGGGCAGGCATTTAAGGCTTAGGAATCATTAACAGTTTGAGGAGGGAGAAGAGATTATTTTCACTGCCACAAGGCTCAGGGAGCTAAGAACCCCACCAGCCCGTAAGGCTCAGCTAATATATTGTAATTGCAGCCAGCGACTGTTACTAATTCATTAGTTAGGCCACCTGCCCAGCCCAGCAACTAGCCTACTTACTGATGCTGCTAATGTATTGTAAAGTATTGCACCTCTGTGACTTCCATTCATTTTACATAAGCAGTAACTTTTTTTTCTGATGTGTGTATTACCAGAGATCCAAACTATATATTATAGATTCAACTGGTTTTTGACCACTCTCCTCTATTAATACTATACTATCTATGCTAATTTGTTCTATCTCCACAACATAACATAATGTAATCATAACATAATAGTAGAGTAGAGGTTTAACAATTTGCTCAACTTACAATGTCCTACAGTTTGATATTCAGTGCTAGATTCACAGTATGATAATGTCACAATATTAAAAATGGAGTTGAATTTAAAACAAGTTAGCCATGATGGAACATGTTTAGGACAGAATATTGCTTGAGTTACCTGGATAAGTGGACAATGGCTTATTTAACATGAAACTTTGATAATTGTTTATGAGTTCTGTTAACCATGCGTAATTATTCAGAGGTGATCATGTCTGTCTAATATAATGATATTGTTTTAAGTACCACTATCCATATTGTGAATGTTTCTTTTTATTTTCTTTTTCTTATCTATAATAAGAAACATACACAACCCAGTCCAATTTAGTCGCCCAGATAGAATTAATTACTATGAAAATGTTTGGATAAATTTGATTTATAGAATAAATTGGGAGCATAAATAGAAAGCTTGACATCAGACATCATAGACATAGATAATAAAATAAGTAGTTGATATATGATTACTAGTACCACGCCATGTGACATGAGCAATGAAGCTTCCCTATTATTACTTCCTACTGAATCTTGATTGACAAACCATGAAACAATCAGACAAAGGAAATAACCTGCTTTGACCAATCATAACAAGGAAGAGGCGGGGCTTAACGGTACGAGTGAGGTGGCCCTTCTGCCATAGATGGTATCGGATAGGAAAGAATAGCAGAAACTTTGTTGCACATGAAACTCTCAGAATGAATGGAACAGCATATACCAATTTTGACAATCAAGAACATGTCTTGAAATTAGGGGAGACGTTTGAGAAACACCCCAAAAGTGCATACCATACGGTGCGATGTAAGTGGAACTTTGAATCCAAATTGTCTGGCTTGTGTAGTAGCTAACAGTAGCATGCTAGTTAGCTTGTTAGCTAAAAATCCAAAGGGAGCTGTTAGCCATGTTGTCACCTCGTCTGTTTGCTGTTAGCAATATTTAGAAAGATGAAAATTGCCTGTGTGCCTCATCATCGTTCGTAAGTTAGATAACCCACAGCTTTTTTGTCTGTTTTCTTAACCGTTGTTGCTCCAGCTGTCAAAATGTTAGCTAGCGTTAGCTGTGCGTCAGTGCAGACACTATCGCCATCTACTGGGTAAAAACTGCTGCTGTCCACACCGAGGGCCTGACTGACTGTCATCGTGTTTTTACCAACGACTCACTACATTTTTGTACCTTTTCTGACACAGATGACTTCAAACCAGCCTCCATTGACACAACATGTGAAGGAGAGCTTGAAGTGGGCAAAGGAGAGCAAGTCACTGTAACTCTACCCAATTTAGAGGTTAGTCTCATAGCCCTGAAGCTCTCAAATCTCACTCCACTAGATTAATTTCTGGTTGTTCGGCTCCTAACACATTTTTTATTAAGAATTCAAAAGACCGTTTTATTCTATTTTCTCCTTGTTGCTTGTTTTTTTTAGGGTTCAACTGCCCCAGTAACAGTCTTCAAAGGATCCAAGAGGCCTTACATGAAGGAGTGCATCCTCATTGTGAACCATGACACAGGAGAGTACCGCCTGGAAAAACTCAACAGCAACATAGCTGTCAAAAAGACCAGGTGGGTTGGCTTGCAATAGAAAAGATGAGGATCTATTTACTATTGTTGCCTTGAAAATTATCTAAAAATAAAAAGCATGCTACCACTGTCATGTTAACCATTCCATATTGTTCAGTAAATTTGACCAGCTGTGACTCCAAGGTGTGTGTGTGTGTGTGTGTGTGTGTGTGTGTCTGTCTTCACTTGTACCGGTGCATTTCCAGGGCCGAGGGCAGCAGCAAGATCCAGTCTCGCCTGGAGCAGCAGACCAGCCGTCTGAGCCAGCAGATGAAGAGTGGCAGCAGTGGCAGCAGCAACAAGACCCCAAGTGGCTCCAAGAGTTCTCCTCCCAAAGAGAAGATGTCCCCTGCATCACCCATGGATGACATCGAGAGAGGTAGCGTGCTGACAGTCACAGAGACTTAAATTGTTTTGCCTCATGCTACAATCGTAGTTGTGTTCTAGCTTTTATTTATCCAGGCAAAGCACACATGCTCTTTTCCGGCAAGAGAGAGGCAGGAATGTTACTCATCCACTTTTCCCACCATATTTTTATCTGGGGATTTGAACTGTTGAACCTCTAGGCTACTGCCATCTGGTAAATGTGTGCTTGCATGTGTTGAGGAAATCAGGACTCAGCTCAGGTTAGGAGTGTCCAAGAGTATGGCTTCTTTATTGCATACATGTGTGGGAGCATGTCTAACAAGCAGGCTGCACACCTTATCAAGAAGTGCAGTTGAATTTATACTCTGAAACAAACAGGAGCCTTGACACAGACATAACTTGTATCAGTGAATGACCAGTACAAACTAGAACAAAGAAGGTCTGTGAGGTACAAAGCACATGGCTATGAAAAAGATAAATGTGTACTCTTCCACAGTGTGTCTGTGTGCAGTGTAATATGTGCAGCATATTTGTGCATGTATGAGACCAGTTGCTACATATGAGTCTGATTCTATATCTTATGTATGTGTATGCCTGTGTGTACACAGAGTTGATGGCGGAGGCGCGGGTCATGGACCAGATGAGCAGCGGTGACAGCTCCGACGACTCCCACAGCTCCTCTTCCTCCAGCAGTGACGACAGCTCCAGCAGCGACTCAGAAGACGGACGGAGGTCCCTGCCGCCCTCGGCCCCGGCCAACCAGAGCATGCCCATTCTCACCACCAGCATGACCACCGCCTCCCTCTCCAACAGCCGCCCAGAGGAGAGTGGAGGAGGACACCTCATGAACACACTCAGTGAGTAGCCCTTTGAACCTATTGGCTGGCTTACCTTGTGCTTTGAGTACATCATGTGATGATTCTTTAAGGTTGGTGACAGCTCAGTACCTCCAAAGTTAAATACGAGCCAGGAGTTTGAAAGTACCAGCATGACTGCAAAAATGTACCCTAACCCAGACTGTGAAAACATCAGACCACATCACACTTTTGATGACAAGATAAAGATGGGGATAACACACTACCCGAGTTCTCACGCCACGTGACCCCCCCCCCCCCCAAATCTCGCGACAACACATGTCGCTCTACCTCATAAAACCAAAACAAACAATGAGGTAGAGGTCTCCATTCAGATTTGAGTGTTGAGCAACACTCAAGAAGGATGTCAAGACAGATTTGAGTCGTAAAAATCAAAGACGTTTGAGATTATCGTGATGGTACAGGTACTAACTGGTTTGAATCTAGATTGGAACGCAAGACATTGAAGTCTTTAACCATCACACACTGCTAGATCACCCATGCCGACTGTCCATTGTAACCACCCCCAGCGTGAAAATCAGTCATGTTGACCAAATCATGGCTATAATCAGACTTATAATCCTGTAGTGTGTCCCCAGCATTAGATAAATTGGCTCCTACCAGACTGCTTCTGAGGGAAATGGTAATATTTAGTCTTTCTTGGATCCTCCTAAAGATCTCACCATCCTTTGATCATGTGTTACCAGAGTGAATACTTAAAGCATGATAAATATATGTTTAATCAGTCGTTATATCTCACTGTTTATTTCACCACCTATTTCTGTTGCAGAGAACGACCTCCAACTAAGTGAATCAGGCAGTGAAAGTGATGATGACTGAACAACATCAGGGGGCGTCTGCCTGCCTGCCTGTGGACATCTGGAAGCCTTTTTCAGTGAGGAGGAGTGGAACTGGGCATGCAGACAGATATGCAGCAGACCTGTCATTGTGTTGCTTCCTTGTATAGGGAGTTGTCTCCTCAGTACTAAGTATCAGCAATGTTTTAGGGCAGGTTTACCTTAACGTTCATTTGGCAAAAATAATTTGTTGCTTCTACTCCAACAAATCTCAGATTTGGTAATGTTACATTTATTGCTTCGTGATCAGTCTTTATGCAAAGAAACATGATGAAATGAAATTGATGGTTTAACTGAGAGAGACATGATTTGGTTGATAAGAGAAGCAACACGTTATAGGAAACTAGCCACAGTGTTTCATCTCACTGAATGCAGAGATGTGGTTGAACTGACCAAGGACATCAGGTTCATCAGGAGCAGAATGAGAGAGGAGTTCATATCATACAGATGGACATCTCTGCTTACCAAATCAGTCATCTGCAGCCACCTCTGGAGAATTAATATCGTTCCTGCATTTCAGCTAATCCTGTGTTCTGAACTTGTGTAGTGCCTTAGGTCAGATATGGGCTAAAAGCTGTGATCAGTTCTTGGATATATCTAAAAAAGTTTCTCAACTGGATTAATTTCTGCAGTTTAATTTGGTACTTTGCTCTTAAGTGTCATTAGTTTGTAATAACAAAAGTGAAAGCTACTTTTTTTTTTAGGATGGGCCACATCAATATCAGGGTCCTCTGTTTTTTCCTTTTAGCATCAGTGTTATGTTAGTTGTAGGAGTCTTTTCCTTTGGATTACTGTGACACAATTGCAGGATAAGCCAATCCTTTGAGTTGGTTTCCATATTAAGAATTTTCTAAAAACACAAAAAAAAGGTACCATGTTTATTGTGTGATATTTCAAGATATCAGTGGGTCTTTTTGGCAAACTAGTGCACTAGAACTGGGTAGACTTAGGGTCATGCAAGAATTTTCTCAGTGACATGTGTTTGAAGAAATGACTTTGCTTTGTAGCTTTAAACCTGCAATACTTGAATCTGACGAATTATTTATATTTCTCAATATACTCTGACCAACAGATAATTGCTTAATATATTTTATATATTTTTAGTGGGCAAGCAGAGCAATGGGAAGTGAACGTTAGTATGTACTGTATTGCATACCAAACCAGAAGCTTTGATATCGCACCTCAAGTGTGTGTCTTACAGCACTTCATGTGCCTTTGTCATTTGCCTTGGCCAGTTGTTGTAACACAGGCCTCTTTTGTGTGACAAGCCTCATATCTCGCCGCTGTGCGCTCTCACCATACAGGAAGCAGCTGTTTGTGTTTGCACATTTCTTTGACATCCCAGGAAATTGGGGAAAGGAGGAGTGAGATGGAAACAAACATTCTTGGATGTCTGGGAAATTGGAAAGTAAAAACTATAATATATTTTGCATAAGAGAACGGCAGATTCAATGGATCATGAGTAAACTATTTGAAATTAATTTCTTTGTAGATAAAAGATTTTAACTGTTTACGTGCTTTGTTTTATTTCATCACATTGGATATCTTAACTAAAGGGAATGCCACTGATTTGGAGAATGTGTATTTGTTGCCTGAAGCAGCTCCACAGACTACAGCAATAATATCCCGGGAGGTGTTCTCTTTTCATGTTTGTATTGTTTCTTAATTGCAGTCTGGCATCACAAAATGAGACAGGGCGGGTAAACACAGAAAATATGAAAATATTATATAGGCTAATATGAAAATGGAATTTGTATTGAAGGCAAGACTTGGCTACAATAACCGCAAATGTCAAAGTCCACAGGGCTGAGATGTGTGGGCTACACACTCTCTCACTGTCCACAAGGAGCCATTGTAACTCGCAGCAGAAAATCAGCTTGGCGCAGACTGACACTTCCTGACCTCAGCGGAGAGACAGTCCAGGCGCTAAACATGTTCCGCAAGTCACTAGCAAACATCGGAATACGCGCTTATCGTCAGCAACACGTGAACTGGTTTCAACCAGCGACAACGGCATTAAAGTGTGTAACGTTACGTTATAATGGGGACATCCACCGCGACGCATCCTCCACCACTGTTATGAGTGGCAACAGTAAACAGAAAACTATGGACGATCTGGATGGACCTTCTTTCATGACATCCTTATACTGGCTTTTCGGTAAAGGCTATTTCCAAACAGCACATCAAATGCAAGTAAGTGGGCTTCACAGGCTAATGACCTACATACATACTGTGCAGTCCTTTCTGTTGTTGTACATGATTCATCTGCGCCAGTCAATCTTCAGTGCACCCATCTGACCCGCAGCCTGCAGTGCTCTGCAGTTTGTTTTTCTTCCTTTTAAAATCCTCAATATATTGACTGTAATTCCTAGATCACAAGTGAGGTTATTCTAGCCTGCATTTAATCCTATCTGTGTAGGCTGCAAAGGTTTAGCTTTATAAGTGATTTGGACTCGAGCACTGGCCATGATCTGTTTTTGGTTCTGTAAAATGTCCTGTTTATCCCTTCTACAGCACATTCCTAGCAACAATTAAATAACAACTAACCAATTGCCCTACACTGTCTGCTCCAAGATTGAACACAGCAAGATCTACGGTCCTCTGTGGAAGTCAAAGTATGGTCCTCTGGTGGTGGTGAATGTGGCCAGCGCTGAGCTGATAGAGCAGGTGTTGAGGCAGGAGGGGAGACACCCGGTCAGGACAGACATGCCGCACTGGAGGGGCTACCGGGAGCTGAGGAACCAGGCCTACGGACCCCTGACAGAGTGAGTGAACCCCCCTGCTCCTCCGGCTCTACTTTCACCTCACAGGCCATATGATGAATCAGAGGACAGGTAAAAGTCCCATTCTAGATTTACTACCTGATATTTCACAGGTTTTGAGTCACAAGCTGCAGACTGTGCAGGATTCCATTCTCTGACTCCAGTCAGATCAAAACGCACTCTTGGACCACCTCTACCAATGTTTCTGTGGTTGTGTAATAGCAGCATCTCCACCTTGCTGCTCACTCAGTCCTGTCAGACGTGTTCTGGCAGCACTCGTCAGTGTTTGTGTAAGTACCAACACAGCAGTGCCTGAGACGTGTGTCAGACAGTGTTAGGGCAAGCCTGCACCTTGACATAACACTAGACTACAAACTCAGGAATCTGGTACATACCTGTATAACCACTTGAATCAGTTTTTTTAAAACATAATCTTTGTTTCACAAATTAGAGAATGAGTAACAGGTAAGAGGTACGGAATGTTCTAAAGACTGCAGCATTGTTTCTGTTAAAAAGTGGCTATTGGGACATACTGAAACAGTGTTGCAGTCTGTCTTTGGGAGTTGCTGTCTTCACTGAGAGAGAATTTTCTTCATATTATTGAGACTTTTTGACAAGCATCCCTATCCCAAGAAAAACTGTTTTGGTACAGAATATTCTAGTTTTGAACTGTTTGAGGTGGAGGTACATCAAACTCTTCTTCTTTGGCATATTTTATGACCCTTATTTCAATATACTGATGACACTGTACTCATTACCCAAGCTTCAGCAAAAAAAATACGTAAAAATAGGTATGAAAAAAACAAGTGCACAGCAAAATGAGTGTAGTAGTAATGTAATAATTCTTGTACAGTTAACTCCAAAAACAAAAGCAATGTTGATTGATAAATACCCCAAACTGATTCCATTGAAACATAATTTTGCAAGATTGTGTCATTTTATATCCGAACACTTCCTTATTTGAAATCCTGTCCGCTGAACAAATTAAGTTTCATAGATTGATTATGAACCAGTATTTGGTGTTATGCGAGTTTGTCTCACTCTATCCGGAAGCCCGTTTCCTAATGTTAAACCCGGTTTGTATGTGTTGGCAGGATGGGAGCGAAGTGGCTGCGTATCCGTAGCATCCTGAACCCTCGAATGCTGAAGCCCAAGCATGTCTCCGCCTACAGCAACGCTATCAACGAGGTGGTGACAGACTTCATCGACAAGGTGGCCTGGTTAAGGGACACCAAGGGCCAAGGAGTGATGGTCAATGACCTGGCTGGAGAACTCTACAAGTTCGCTTTTGAAGGTCAGCACAGAACATTTTCATTTCATTAGTTATGGATATATATGTATGTATTTTTTGAAATACATGCAAACATCTTGATGAGTAATACTTGTAGAGGTAACTAGAAGAAAAATGTACACATCACTTTGTAGGTGCTGGGCTAAGGAAAACCATAAAAGTTGTGTTGAGCTCTTTCCTGCTCCTTTAATACTTGTAGAGAAAATTTGTTTTTGGCTACATGAAAAACAGATCTGGTTTGCCAACATATTACATCTTCAAAAGTAATTTAAAATTCATGTTTGCAGTCATCTGCAGTTCTTGTCAAACAAGTTGTCAGTCAATTCTAGAGTGAAAACATTTCTTTACCTCCATACTTTTGCTCTTTATGGCAGGTCTGCCCGTTTGTCTGTTTGGACCTTTGATGTGGCTTTAACGTTTTCATGATCTATCTATAGATACATCTGTAGTATCTATAGACACTTTGTATAGAACCATGATACTTAATGGAGGGAAATGGAATCAGCCTTGAGCACTTGTGGTTGACTCTTTCACCTTCGAAAACTGTCTGCACTTCTTTATCTAATTGCTCTACTCTATATGCTGTGTAGAACTTGACATGGATATCTTACAGCTGTCCTTACTCTGTCACAAACGCTATTGAAACTGAAGTTTGCAATATGAATTCCTAGATCAGTATTATAACTTTAACAAAGACAAGGCCTTGTAGCTTTGGTGTCCTTTATTTCTGAGAATGGGGGTGGAGTACAGAATAGACTAATAGAGGGTGTAGAGCAACATATCACTATCTAGTGTCATTCAGACCTTTAAGCAACTGCTCAGGGAGCCTTAGCCTTGACTGCTGATTAGATACTGTGAGGTGTATTGTGGGTCTGATAGTTCCTCATGTGGTTACACAGGTAGGTTTACATAGACTACACTTCAGGCAGTCTTTAATCACAGACAGTTTCCAAACAGTTACCACTTCTTATGTATTTTTCTACCTTTATTTGTGCAAAGCAAATGTCTTTAGAGGTAATTAAACTTTCAGTTCAAGTCTAATTTATTCATAGGTCAAGGGAAGCAGTGAACCAGTTGTATTAGCAAATGTCTAGATCAAGCTAGCAGATAAATCTTACATGCTGACAGAGAATTTAACGAAGATCACTCCACTAAACATCACTATCCTCTCAATATTACAAGCCCAAGCTCAGCAATTCAGGACCAAGGACTCAAATTTCCCCCTCCATCTATGTAAACGTAACAAAGTATTCCTGAGTACATATTCTATTGTATAATCAAAGTCTTGTGTTTGTGACCGCAGGGATCTGCTCGGTGTTGTTTGAGACCCGTATGGGCTGTCTGAATGAGGCGGTGCCCGAGGAAACCCAGAAGTTCATCGTCTCAGTGGGGGAAATGTTCCACCTCTCCCAAGTCGTCATCATCTTCCCCAAGTCCACCTGGCCCTACCTGCCTTTCTGGAAGCGCTTCATCGCCGCCTGGGACCACCTCTTTAAAGTTGGTGAGCTGCATTCATTTCACCAGTGGATCTAAATGAATGTGTGTAGTGTATCTTTAAGCTGTATCTTGGTGTTGATCGAAAGGACACTGTAACTACTTGAAATGTCACACCACTCACTGCCCCGCCCCTCCATGCACGCACATACAACGTGCTATTAGATTTTTATTCAAAGCACCCAACATAAGTACATATAAGTACATACATAATAGGCGTGGCTGTCCCCAATGGGAATCAGACCAATAACCCTGGTAGTGTTAGTGCCATGCTCCCCCCCCCCCTCTCCATTACCACCTGCAGTCAAAACAGATTTCTAGAGTTCATGGCTATTTTCAATTTGTGTTTAACAAATCAGTTTCAAGGCCACTACCTGATCTCCGGTGACTACCTCAGAAGACAAAGTCCACCTGACAGGTCTTTGTCAACTTCAGTGTGCTGTCTGTAACAAGATGTCAGATTGTGTATCTCTTGCGCCATCTACTGGCCATTATGTATTGAGGTCAAAGTTAAGAGTTTGTTTCCTACTGACATGAGAAAAGCCTGTGAATTTCCTTTAACAAGCCACCTTTGATCTGTCATGCAGAACTTTTGGGTTGTTCGGCAGCTTTACTATTTTTTTTTTTTTTGCGAGTCTCAATATTTATCCATTTCAGTCTTCATGTGATTGTCACCTCTTGCCTCCGCTAGCTGAGGTGTTGGTGAAGCAGAAAATGGAGGAGATCCAAGAGCAGGTGCGCCTGGGCCAGCCTGTGGAGGGAGCGTACCTCACACACCTGCTGCTCAGCGAGCAGATGACCATCTCTGAGATCCTGGGCAGCATCACTGAACTGCTGCTGGCAGGAGTCGACACGGTGAGGGGGAGTTACCATGACCAATCGTTTAGCAACCTGCACACTCTGTGGAACGGATGTGTTTATATTTAGTGTATGTATGTTATGTGGGAAAATGCTAAATATGTACGCTTACTGAAATTCAAGGACTGTTAAACTCGTGCCACTGTGACTCATGTTTTCCATTCATATGTACCTGTACTAGGATTTGTACTCAATGATCATAGAGTTGACAAGTGTCTACGTTAACTGCATACTGTATGAGGTATTTCCCATATTTAGCACAGTATACACATCATTGAGAAAAAGGTCACAACCAGATGCATGAAAGGCCTGTTGGACTTTGCCTCGCTTCCTGCACATGAGGTCTTTGATCAAACAATACCATATAACAATCCGTGGGCGACTCTGTTGCAGACGTCCAACACCATCTCATGGTCTTTGTACCACATGGCGAGGGAGCCAGAGATCCAGGAGAAGTTATACCAGGAGGTGATAAGCATCTGCCCCGGAGACAAGGTGCCAAACAGCGATGACATTGCAAAGATGCCGTATCTGAAGGCCGTCGTCAGGGAGACGCTACGGTTAGATTCTTTCACTACACCTTTATCAGGATATCTCATGATAAGACGTGCAGACCTGGCTTCTTTTGGAGTGGTTAGTTTGTAGTGTGATTGCTCTGGCTGAAGAGACAGATCATCAGCTGTGGAACAAAATATGAAAATATATCTTATGACCAAGACAGGATTTATACATCATATGGTAGTATAGCAATGCTAGCCACAGTTTTCAGCTCTTGGTGTAATGGTTTGCTTAGACAATTTTGTTTCTGAACTGCTGAGCAGGCTGTTTCAAGCCAGGAGAATCAGCTGTACCACCAGTCTTTTGTTGTTGAGGCAAATTGCTAGTTTAGAAATGATTGGATATTGTTTGGAGCTAGGGATAAAACAAAGTGTAGGTACAGGGTTGCCTAGGCGACTTCAGCTTGATAAACCCAGTGACATACCTGGTGCTGCCTGTCTGATGGTCCTGTAGATTTATGATATCGGAGCCTGATGTCCTATTTAGTCACCATTTGTAGGTTAGCGCATCATTCTTTTGACATCTGAATTGGACTTCTGTATGAATGCTTGCTGTGGCTTGTGGCTTGAGATGCTTAGCATTAGAACAGCCAACGGGCTTTATGTGTTTTCCAACTTCAGCTTTGTTCAAATAAACCCCTGTGGCTTCCTTGTTTGCAGCTTATCCTAAGATAGTTTTACTCAGCATTTTGCCTGTTAAAACCCTCAATGACAAAACACTATTTCAGGCAGGAGGTCAAATTTACTGCTGCCATGTTTTGCATTGTTTGCCTGAACAAATTGGCAGTCTAAGTGGGTAAATGAATCAACTGTTTTAGTGTTGAAGTGCAAGATGGGTGAGGGTTGGCCCTGCTTTTGCATTAAATGGGTGGTCAGGTTGGCAGGGAGAAATGGTTAAAGGGATAACACTGGGGTTGGAAGGTAGGCTGAGGGAGTGCAAGAATTCCTCTGAGCAGTGTACAGCAGTGTGAAGTTATTTCTGTTCATTTGAAGGCATGCTTTAGTGTGTAGAGTGCTTTGCAAATGGGGACAAGGTAAACACAGTCAACCAGGAAACATCACTCAATTTGCTGGCTGAACTGTGCTCAGTGTCACAAAGAGTTACAGTGGATATAGCTGCAATTGTCAAATAATCAGATGAAACAAAGCCATTATTCTTGCCTTTTGAGTGACTGCTCTATCACCACCAGGCTATGTCCAGTGGTACCAGGGAATGCTCGTGTCACTGTGGAAAATGAGATTGTAGTGGGAGAGCATCTCTTCCCCAAAAAGGTGAGACTACATGTCACTTAATACAGTTTGGAAATGATCCATTGTTTTACGTGAAATTTGGGCATCCAGCCTTTGAGTTACCTGCTGATTTATTTCCAACAGGGACTTGACCTTTGACTTTGGATACTCATTTCATTTCAACAAGTTGTTAATCTAGTAGTCAGGACTCCTGTTTAGATCTAACAAGTTGTTAATCACAAGGCCTTAACTTCTAACCCAGACACCGAAATCTGTGCCTCACACATATTGAATACTGTCTCGTAAGAAAGTCTGTGCACGTCCAACTCACTGAATGAAAACCACATCGCGTGGGAATGTCGCCTTCCACCCACAGACCCTGTTCCATCTGTGCCACTATGCCGTGTCCTACGATGAGAGGATCTTCCCCGAGCCCCACGCCTTCCTGCCGCAGCGCTGGCTGCGAGGAGGGGACGACCGGTACAAGCAGCACCCGTTCGGCTCGGTGCCCTTCGGCTTCGGGATCCGGGCCTGTCTGGGCCGCAGGGTGGCTGAGCTGGAGATGTATCTCCTCCTGTCCCGGGTAAGGCCCGCGATTCGTTTTGCTCTTCTGAATATCGTGAAACAAACGGCTGCTAGTCAATCATAGATTAGCATTCTCAATATTAACACTTTATGCCTTTATGCCTTTCATTAGTTATTACGCTGCACTCAGACAGCATTAATCTAATATTGATCTATAGTACCTGTTTGAACTATGTGCTGCCTGTCTCCCTGTGTTAGTCTTGGCTTCAGTAACAATAACACCACAAGTCAGACCTTAAACTTTAAACTGATTCAACCCAAACAAAACCATGCTAACAATTCTGATGAGGAGATGGTAATCATTAACTGGAATGTGGACTAGCTGCACTCTCAGATCTCACTTTAAGGTCCTGCTGGAAAATTAGCATTTCATCTATCATATCGTTTTGTGCTGAAACATTGATTACAGTCAGGACTTTTTAAATACTGATGTGGAATCTATCTGTCTCTCTTTCTCCCTCTCTTTTAAAAGTTGATAAAACATTACGAGGTGAGGCAGGATCCTGCAGGGACCACAGTCAAGTCAATCACCAGAACCCTTCTTGTCCCTGCTACGCCAATCGACCTGCAGTTTCTGGACAGGCCAGTGCAGCAGGATCCGGTTAAAACAACAGCAGGAGTTTCTCTATGAACTGTTTTAGTATTCGCACCATGTTGCCTTCCTGTCACCGAGCACTTGTTTACAGAGGGTTCACGTGTTGAGGATTGCCTCAAATGCACCCACCCCATGACATAAAACACCAGCTGGTTGAAGAAGTAACATGTTGGAAGTTTATAGTTTAAATGTTTTTTTTCCCCATGTAAATAGAAATAATTAATCATGCAAGAACAGTATTTGCTCCAGGGAGCTATTGGTTTTCAGACAAATCCCATGTAATTTTTACATTTCGCTACTTTCATGTGAAAACTGTGTATCTCCAATTTTGATGCTTTTCTTTTTTTGAAAAAAAAAAAAGTGAACTGAAATTAACATTTTACTGGTTAACTGAATGGTTTTCATCCTACAGCAGTGATTTACTGTATTTTAGAAAGTTTTATTGTACATGCAGGATGAAATGTATTTTTAGATTTTTGTAGTGATTGAAAGAGTTTTGATTTTAACATTCATTCAGAAATTCATTGTAGTGTTTCAGACCTAAACTGGACTTGTCTAAATTGTGTTAGACGTACTATTTACTGTTAAATGCAATTATACATTTTTTTCACTAATGATACTGCCCTAGCATAATAAAGCTGGAATTTTTGAACTCCAGTGTTGTGTTGTGCCTGTACAGTAGTAGAGCAATACTGACCTCTTGTGGACACATGATGGTACTACACCAATTTCCAATTTCCAATTTAGCTGATGCTGTTTTCCAAAGAGACTTAAACTGGAGGAGCAGATAGGAGTTCAGTGTCTTGCTCAAGGGCACTCAGGCAGGACAGGAGTCATGGCTGAGTTGTTATTACAATAGTTGTGTGGGAGCTACTGAGTTAATAACCCCTACTGCTCTCTGCAAACATTGACTATGCATTGGTTAACCTGCAAAATGCCTGTCAGACTGTCTGAGACAGTCCATGCCACCATGAGGTAACCCACACATACATTCAAAATAATGCTCACTGCCACTGTAAATTTACTGGTAGGGTTCCTGTTACAAGTGAAATTTCTGCAACATCTGGCCAAATTCATCCCCTACCAATCATGGGGCGTGGACTGTCAAACTCACATTCAGCTGCTCTACCTGTAAATCACATCCCAATCTGTCTAACACTCAGACACTGTACTTCTGTCTCTAGAGTATCCCGTTCAGTAGATTATGACAATCTTATTACCATTACACACACTATAACTCCATCCTCGCCTCCCCCTCCCTCCAAATTTGGTCTGCTAAATGTGAAATCGCTGTCAAACAAATCATTTATCTGTCAAGATTTTATTGTGTCCCAAAATCTAAACTGTTTCTTCATCACTGAGTCATGGCTCACCCCTGATGACCTCTCCCCTCTCATTGAAGCCACTCCTTCAGGCTACTCTCACTTTCATCAACCCAGGTCACATGCACGAGGTGGTGGGGTTGCCGTAATTCACAAAAATGCCCTCAAGTGCTCCATTATCTCTATAGGCCCCTTTTCATCTTTTGAATTTCTGGCTTTTGTGATAGATAGCACCCCGCCGGTTTTCTGCCTACTAGTATACAGACCCCCTAAACCCAATATTGATTTTATCAGTGAATTCTCTGATCTCCTCTCCCACATTGCTCCGAAATATGACAATATTCTCATTCTCGGAGATTTCAACATCCACATTTGCTGTCCCTCTGAAGCCATGACCCGTGATTTTATAAATTTAATGAATCCTTTGGTCTCCAACAATCTGTGAATGGCCCAACCCATGTTAAAGGCCATACCCTAGATTTAGTTCTCTCCTCGGGTCTCTCTATCTCCAACCCTGTGATAGAAGTTTTTCACCTATCTGATCACAGGGCAATCATTTTTGACCTTGATGTGCCACACGCTTCTCCTGGCCGCCCTGCTCTTCTCCGCTCCCGCATTCTAAACTCTTCCACTGCCACTAGGTTTGCAGAAGCCTATAGAGAAGCTTCCATCACTACCAGTATCGAGGCTGCACCATCTCATGTGAGCACAGAGGAACTTGTCTCACTATTCAACAATACTGTTTCGGCCACCCTTGATTCTGTTGCACCGGTCAAAACTAAAAAACGTAAGCCTTTGGCCTCACCATGGCTTAATAACAGTAATATTAGAGAAATAAGGAGAGCATGCAGAAGGGCAGAGCGGAGGTGGAAGCGAGATAAATTGCAGATCTCATTTCAAATTCTGAAGGATCTCTTGGATAAATACCAGCTGGCTGTCAAAAATGCCAGGGCTCAATACTTTTCCAATCTTATTGACAAAAACTGCCATAATCCCAGGGTACTTTTTAGTGTGTTAAACTCTGTCACCTCCTCCACTCCCACCCCCTGCTTAGAAGTGTCTGTCTCTAAATGTGAGGATTTCCTAAACTTCTTTAGAGACAAAGTACTTGATATCAGAGCTAGTATTAGTCCACCTGTAAATAGCCTATCCATCTCCTCTGAGAACACTGCAGTTCTAAATTCACTTACTTCCATCACTCTACCAGAACTTCATCATATTATCTCCTCTATGAAGACCTCCACCTGTTCTCTCGACATTATTCCAACGAAACTCTTCAAAGAAGTTATTGGCACCATTGGCCCCAGCATTCTTTCAATTGTTAATAGCTCTCTGGAAACCAGCCATGTTCCCCAGTCTTTCAAACATGCAGTGGTCCAGCCACTTTTAAAAAAACGGAATCTAGATCCTTCAGTCCTCAATAATTTCAGACCAATCTCCAAACTCCCCTTTCTTTCTAAAATCCTTGAAAAAGTAGTTTTTAACCAACTGTTGTCCCACCTGGCTCAAAACTGCATTTTTGAAAAATTCCAATCTGGTTTCAGAGCTCTTCACAGTACTGAATCTGCATTACTAAGAATAACTAATGACCTCCTTCTAGCTGCTGACTCAGGTAACTGCTCCGTCCTCTTGCTCCTAGATCTAACTGCAGCCTTTGATACAGTAGATCATTCCATTCTCATTCACGTTAAACCATTGGGTGGGGGTCTCCGGTTCTGCCTTAAATTGGTTTTCTTCATATTTATAACAGATCTTTCAGTGTCTCTATTAGCGGCTCATCTTCTTCCTCTGCCCCCATGTCCTGTGGTGTCCCCCAATCCTCTTCTCCATCTATTTGCTTCCGCTAGGACACATTATTCAAAAACACAATTCTCTGTACTTCTGACCTGGAGAAAGTCATCCATGCCTTCATATCATCCCGCCTTGATTATTGCAACTCGTTATATTTTGGTATCACTCAGTCTTGTTTATCCCGTCTCCAACTAGTTCAAAATGCAGCAGCAAGAGTTTTGACAAGGTCAAAAAAGAGGGAGCACATTACTCCCATTCTTGCCTCCCTACACTGGCTGCCTGTTAGCTACAGAATTGATTTTAAAATCCTGATGTTTGTTTACAAGGTGTTAAATGGTTTCGCCCCCTCTTACATTACAGAACTCCTGTCCCCATATCACACTGTCAGAGTACTGAGATCGTCTGACCAAAGACTTCTGTCTGTCCCGAGATCCAGGACTAAGTGTTATGGGGACAGGGCCTTCTCTATCGCTGCCCCAAAACTATGGAATTCTCTTTCTCCCACCATCCGATTCTCCCCCACTATTGAGATCTTCAAGAGTCATCTTAAAACATACTTCTACTCACTAGCTTTTAACTGTGCCTAACTTAACTTAACCAGCTCAGGTATTTCTCCTGGAGTCTCTGTAGGTCTGTGTTGTCACTTGGGCTCGGTGTGACCATGTGCCTTTACTATTTATTATTATCATCACTATTTATCATCACTCTGATCTTTTCTCCTCTTCTATTGTGTTTGTCTCCTTCTTTTGTTTTGTTTTCCTCTATGTGTGTTGTAAAGCACTTTGGATCAACTGTGTTGTGTGTAAAGTGCTATATAAATAAAGTTGAGTTGAGTACTGATACTGACACTGTCTCATCCCACAGTGTTCTGCTCTCCATCAGTGGAACACAATGCAAGGCATGACACCAAGGAATAATTTGGTCACTGCATGTCACACAGTCATGACCCGTTTGTAACTGTTTTGTGATCCATTACTGATTAGATTTATTTCCTGTCATATTGCACAGTTAGATAAGGCCCCTCCCTCCCCAGCCGCTTTGATGACCATGAAATCACATGAGCCTTACAACGAGATTAGACACAAGATTAGAAAATAATAAAATAAATGTATGGTATGCATGGTAGGCTATCATTAAGCTTTATTACATGGTTCAGAAGTGATAAAGAGGCACTACACTGTAATGTAAATCTTTGTAGCTCTCAGTTTGTGGGACAGGACACAAGACACATCAATGAGTAATATCAGATAAACACTGAATGTACAAAATATTAGGGACATCTTCCTGGTGTTGATTTGCGGTCACTTTTGAACAATCCACATCTCAATTGTCTCAAAGCTTAAAAATCCTTCTCTAACTCCTCCGCTTCTCTTTATCTACATCGCATTTGCGATTGGTAGAGATGTAATAAGGGAAACCAATAAAGAACAGTGGCTTTCACCTGGATTCACCTCAGTATATATAGCCTATCTTTTACAAGAAACGGACTATTTTCAGTCAAAGGTGACGTGGGTCAAACCACGGAGATCATCATCACATGTCACACACGGTGAGGCGGCTGCTCGCTCATGATGAATTTAAATGGGATTTACTTTTGCGCTCGCAGTCACCCGTCCAATGAAAAGAGGCAGCTCGGCCACTCCAGGCCATTTTGACCATTCATCCCACACTCGGGTCTGCGGCCTCCGCGCCAAACAAGAAGACCATTGTGCATCCAGAGAGGCTGCCGCGGACACGCTTCCCAGCTCTCCGGTCAACTGGAGCACCATCAGTGGACCTCAACGGATCTACCGCAACACAGTAAGACCCAACACCGTTTCAAGATATACAAACATTTGGCCGAACATGTTTTTCTTCATGTAGATTAAATTCGTTCTGAATATATTTTGGGCGCTGGAAATACTTTTTCTTCAAATGTATTTCGATTGAATGTCATCTTGCACGTGCATTTTAAAGCCCAGTTTTAAATAGCTCTAAACATATTCTGACATAAAGGTGAAGTGTAGCGTCTTTTGTCCGTGTGGGGGCCCCATCGCTCCCGAAATAACCAAGTCCCAGTTTTGTGGTGGAATATTAACTTTAAGAGCATATTTATATGTGTGTATGAGCAAGGGTTTGCATTCCAGCCTTCAGAGAGCAGAAAGTGGGACGGACTCGGATGCCAGTCAGGACCGTCCGATGCGACAGTAGAGACCAAAGCTCACCAGGAATACAGACAACATGGGGAAGGTAATTGCAAGCGTTTGCAACAATGGTTTTTACGTGTTTTTCAGGTTTTGGTAGTCGCTTTTTGTCACCAAAGAGTTTTTCCATTTTCATTCACCTAAAAAGTTGCACGGTGCCTAGTTGGAATGGGACGCGTGGACAGAGAGAGGAGGAGGAGGGCGTTTCAAATGCTCTATTTTGCACTATTTGTGGACAGTGTTGCCAAAATCAATCACATTTGTTTTTATGTTGTCAGTCGAAGTTAAGAAGCGTATTTCGGGGTCAGTGCGTTATTATCTACCGTCCTATCCGAACCGTTACATTCGACTAAGGTGATGCAACAGGCGCATTTTTCCAGCATTAACCAAAGGGCATCATTTAGAGACACTGAAATTGTCACACAGCACTCACAGTGCACTGGTGGCAATTGTTTCTAATGTAGCCTAATGTCTCTGCAGCCAATGCTGCTTCAGTGCAAGCTTTGCTTTTTGTTCAACAAGTACTTGTGTCAACGAGTCAACTCCAAAGTATGATTACTCTCACGAAAAAGAACTATAGTAATCCTATCATATATTTAAGAAGGATACTATACAAACATCAGAGCAAAACTTTTAAATATCATGCAGGTCACAAATTATACCACTGAAAATCCAATAGTAGCCTAATACGAGAAAGTCACTATAAACTTACTATTGAGTATCGCAGACACACTATACAGCAGGCCTATGTCCCTTTATTATAGGAATATTGTAGTGATTTTACCTTAATTTAGATGATCATCATCTCATGCCTATCAGAAGCTTCACAGCTGTAATGTAGGCTACACAATTATTAACTTGAGCAAGTCATGGATGATTGACTAACGTGTTGTGGACCCCAGGTAGTTGTTGATTTGGCATCAACTAATGGGGATAGAGGACAATAAACACATTTCATTTACATTGCAAAATAGTGTGATCAATTATCTACCTCTTGGAGATTGTGAGACTGTGCCTTGAATTGGTAAGCTTGTTTGTTGGCCATTTGTTGTATTTTAATTATGTGTGACTAAGGGAAAGAGATTGGACACATTATTTATGGAATTTGTGATTCATGGTCACTACTACAAGATGTTTTTATTACTATGGAATGCGCTTGTTGCAATAGTGTTTAAAAGGTGTTGTTCATCATTCAGTAACCAAACTCTCTGTGTCTCTCTCAGAAACTATGTGGGACCAATTATCCAGTCAGCATCAGCTTCATAGTGGTGAATGAGTTCTGTGAACGCTTCTCCTACTATGGCATGAGAGGTAGGCAAAGTCTATCGCCTGACAACTCGTACTTGTATGGATCAACCTGGAGAAAACGCTTCTGTATTAATACAGTTTGAAAGAATCCCTGACTCAAAGTAGGATCAGGGATGATGAACGACAGGCAGACCCCTCAGCTTGTTAAATTGGTTAACAGGGTCTAAGTCAACGAGGGCAATCCAACAGAGAGTCCACTATAACTACCTCCTGGTTCTAGTCCCCCTCCCCCCCTCACATGACCTGTCTGTCTGCCACACTTCCTCTTTCATTTGACACACACACACACACACACACACACACACACACACACGCACATGCACATGCACACATTTAGAAAAAAACGGCATTTGTTCCTTTGTATTCCAAAATGTCCCATCATGTAATACTTTGAGAAGAGTCCGAAGATCTGCGTTTATTTATGCCGGAATTTCACTTCTTAATTCCTAATTTCAAAGTCGAGAAACCCAGGAGCCATGTTCATGTAGCGCACCACTCCATTGTGAGCGACTGTCTGTGTGTCTACCCACAGCGGTGCTGACGCTCTACTTCATCCGCTACCTGCACTGGGACAACAACCTCTCCACGGCTGTGTACCACGCCTTCAGCAGCCTCTGCTACTTCACACCGGTGCTGGGGGCCCTCATCGCTGACTCCTGGCTGGGCAAGTTCAAGTGAGTCCCTGCTGTCCCATGTGCCACTGATGGCACATGGGACAGTCACTTCCAGTCAAAAGTTTGGACACGCGCATTTTTCTTTATTTTTACTATTTTTCACATTTTAAAATAATAGTAAAGACATCAAAACTATGAAACTATCTTATATTTTAGATTCTTTAAAGTAGCCGCCCTTTGCCTTGATGGAAAGGCAAAGGCTTTGGAAAGAAATTCATACATAGGCATCAACTTCACTATTTATATTTGTCTAAGAAACACATTTCAAGCATTTAAGCATAAGCCTTTAGATCAAAATGGCTTTAAGAGAATGAAAAACATAGTACAGACTTTTGACTGGTAGTGTACATCATGCAATATGTCAACTCTCTAAGCTGGAAACGAACTTTCCTAAACTGTGAAATGTGATCTGTGAGGAGAGATCAGTCTCTCTAAACATGCAGGTAGATGTTGTACTGAGGAAGAGAGTGTAGCTCCGAATGTAAATCCAGTTCGCTCCCCACAGGACCATCATCTACCTGTCCATCGTCTATGTAATCGGCCATGTGATCAAGTCCGTTGGAGCCATTCCTACCGTGGGAGACAGCACTGTGCACATGTAAGTCGCCTGTATTCATCTCTAATTGGACGGAAGGACGAGAATCATAGCTCAGTCAGACATAAGAAAGAGGTCTTTGTCATCGGTGTGAGGTTAGAGGTCACAGTGGATGTCTTGTGAGTGTGTGTGTGTGTTTTATGTGTGGTGTATGTGTGTGTGTCCCAGTGCGCTTTCCATGTTAGGTCTGATATTAATAGCCTTTGGCACCGGAGGGATCAAACCCTGTGTGGCAGCATTTGGAGGAGACCAGTTCGAGGAGCAGCATGTAAGTCACAGTATTACCTTTTAATCTCGAAGATAAGGAAGTGTCTTAAGTCATATTTCTTTGAGTCAAAAGAAGCCTTGCTATGAATAACCAATGAAATCCATTTTGCATTTAATCCAGATAATTTGGAGTGTAAATGTACAGCACTAGTGTATGACATCTGTTGTCTTTAGATAAGGACATCTGCACACAGCACTCTTCTGAAAACTTAAAAAGGACTTACAGTACAAGGGCATTATAAACATTATTTGCAAAAAATGTGAGTAAAAAAACAAACTTGTTACTGACATCGTTGATCATTCTCTGTATCCTCCGCTGCCTCCCACATGCAGGTGAAGGAGAGGACGAAATTCTTCTCCATCTTCTACATGTCGATCAATGCTGGGAGTGTGTTATCGACTATCATTACACCTATGCTGAGGGGTGAGTGTGTGTGGATTGTATACAATACTTACACTGTGGTCACAGGTGGTTGACCAAAGTTGACCTAGTTTCAGGGTGTGCCTGATGTTCAGTTATCAGGCATATGGAGACATGCAGGAATGTAACTGACCACTATATAGATCACAGGTCTCTCAGTACAGGGAGAGACTAACACCACTGACTTTGTTCATGTCGTTCCTCTCCAATGATGCATCATTAAATGTCTACTAATTGATCAGATTCACCATACAAGAAGTGTCCACAAGGTTTGCTTAGGTTGTAGCGTAGTTCAGCTGGTGTTATCAACACTGGACTGTATCTCCGACCCTGTTGACCCCGTGCATGCTCCTGCAGGTGATGTGCAGTGTTTCGGTGACGACTGCTACGCTCTGGCCTTTGGGGTTCCTGCAGCTCTGATGGTCGTGGCTTTAGGTGGGTGTCGCTCCTTGTGCTGGAGAGGTTTATTAGCAGACATAGGTGAGGTATGGAGAGGTTGCACACTCCTGAAGATGGGGTTCAAACAGTGCGTTGCTGAAAAAGACATGGATAAGTAAAAGTAGAAAAAAACAAAAGAAAACATAATTATATTCAATTTGTATGCCTCCAGGAAAAACATTATTCCAGGCTGCAAGATAATGTCCCAAGATTGGCTATTTTAGTATAATTACTACCAGCATCACTTCAAATGAACTGTCCCAATCTCAGCAACTGGAGGAATGGATATCTCAGCTGGGTTCAGTTGGGATCTGCAGGGTGTGAGCGCTTGTGTGTGCGAGTCCAGCTGAGCAGCTGTTTCCACTGGCCGCGCTTCCTGTTGATCGAGGCCCTACATAAGTCATGACTCGCTCCTGCCTGAATCACAGTCCTCTTGATCCTTATGGGATTCATGGTTGGCTTACTGCACTACAGCTAAACCACGCACTATGAAAACAAGCCGGTTTTTAAACTAGAGGGGCCATGGACAGATCCCGGCGGGGAAGACCCAACATATGGGAGCGGGCACGCTGTCCGCACGGTCAAAAGCCAGAATAAGCAGACCGAGGCTTAGTGTGTTTGCTGTATGTTATAAACTTATTACTCATAAGCACTTAATCATCCACAGTGGCAAAAGATATGAGAGGAGAAAACATCCTTAAATGGTGAAGTACTCTGCTATGTTTTATCTGTATGTGATGTTAGTTTGGGGATATTAAAGCTAATGAGAAGCTTGCTTGTAGTCCTGATACCAGAAGAGTGGAGCAATTGTTTGACAAACTGTCTTCAACATAAATTGTTATCTTTACTCCTCTGAGTCCAGTCTAACTCCATCCATCTTGTGCAGTTGTGTTCATTGCTGGCAGTGGGCTGTATAAGAAGAATCCTCCTCAGGGAAATATCCTGCTGGAAGTCTGCAATTGCATTGGGGTGAGACATCGCTCAGTTCTCCTATGTAACTTGTGTGGTATCAGAGGGATTCGACTGCGACCCAACCAAGTCTGGTCCTTCTCAGGAAGGGGCACTCAGCAAAATACTAGTGTTTTTTCTTCTCTGAAGTCTGCATTTGACTCCCAGTTTTTCTGTTTCTGTTATAGCTGTTCACTAACTAATAATTGGTTTTTATTTGCTCTTTGTTTGCAGTTTGCCATCAGCAATCGCTGGAGAAGATCTAAGTATGACCCTGAGAGGAAACACTGGCTGGACTGGGCTGACGAGAAATACTCGGTATGGTGTTTACATATTCAACAACAAAAGGGCTCATTACTCCAAGTGCTCCATGGAAGGACTTGTATCAGTGTGCAAGTTTGATCTATCCAAGTGTCACTTCTGAGGATGCACTTGGAAGAGTAAACTAGTGGGGATACGTGCAATATCCTTCATGATTAAAATGAAGTCTCTGTGGTATGATCCCATCAATAATCCGTCCCGTCTGATCTTCTCTCTGTCAACAGAGGCGTCTGATCCAGGAGATTAAGATGGTTCTGCGGGTTCTGCTGCTCTACATCCCGCTCCCCATGTTCTGGGCTCTGTTTGATCAGCAGGTACGTGAGGCGGAACAAGCAGAGCTCCTCTCCTCCAGTCCTCAAGATATTTCCCCAGTGACCTTTATATGTTGGAGGGTTTAGACAATATTGCAGCAGCCAGCTCCATTTTGCTGTGTGATAAGCACGAAGATGACATTATCGGGTTGTCCGTATCACAATCAAATATCTTACTCAATCCCTGTCGATAGTGTATCTACAGTCTTCTCAACAAGGACTAGGACAAGGACCTGTGTCATATCTCTGTCCTTAAACCCCTAACTACCTGTTATCTTCCCCTCTGGCCAACACCCAACACAACCGTCTCATTACGGGAAAACCTCATAGCCACATCCAACCCGAATTTCAGTCTTCCCACGCACATTCCTGGTCTAAAAAGACTGATTAAAAAGCTATCGAAGGAAACAAAAGCCATGCATCCTTCGCTAAGTGAAAGGCATGTAAATCGTTCGCCGTTACTTCATTTGGATCCTCTCCAGGCCGAGAAACCAGAGCAGCCTGTTGTGGTTTAAGGGTTGATTATTCCACTAAAGCGAGTGTGAAGCCGTTGCCATAGAATAGAGTGAATGTGCCAGTGACAGGCAGTGTTTTCTTTGTCGCAGGGTTCCCGCTGGACACTCCAAGCCACCAGGATGAACATGGCTTTCGTAAGGGTTTCCTTTTTATGCATTTTTTTAATGCAATCTTAACAAAAAACTCCAGTTCTCTAGAAATTATATAACGATACCTTGCATTTTATTGCTCTTTTATATCAGCATGTGAGCTGTTATATTAAAACTCATCTGATTGCTCAATGTTTCCTGTAAGACAGCGCTTCCCTTGATTATGGTGTTATTGCAATGTGTTGTTTTATTTTACTTGATGGCATTGTTTATGGCCTTGATAAGTTAAACTTTCCCTCATGTGGTTGAAGTGAATTTTACAAACCCTGCATATTCTGTTGAGGTGAAATCATCTTATTTTATTACTTTATTACTATTGTTACAGGGAGATTCCTTCATCGTGAAGCCTGACCAAATGCAGGTACTTACTCTTCTTCTGCTTTCACTGGGATTTAGTTTGAATACAGAAGCTCTGCGTCTGCATCATTGTTGCCTTTCAAAGATGGGAGCTGGTTTTAATTTACCGTGGAACTAGTGGAACTAGTGGAACTAGTGGAACTAGTCGAGCGTGTGTGAAAACACACACGCTCGCCAGTGCGCCAAGTAAGCTGAAAGAAGTGCACCTCAAGTAAATCACTTTTACAACTGTGCATCACTGCCAACCTCATTTCTTTGCAAGTGATATTGAGCAAGAATCTTTGTTATTGTCTTGTTATCCACGTATAACTCTAACCTTTATGATTTTATTATGAGTTTTAGTGACCTTTTATAGAGTCATTTAAAGGTGTGTTTTTTCCCTCCCTGTCGTAGATGTTGAATGCTCTGCTGATTCTTGTCTTTGTGCCCATCTTTGACATCATCATATATCCGCTCGTACGCCTTTGCAGAATCAACATCACGTGAGTGGAAGCCTGTTGTGTTGGAGACCGCTGTCTTTATAGCGGACAGGAGCATTTAACAGGCCTCTTTAACTGGCAAAATGAGCCGTGTGACCCTACATTTATATCCTATGGATACACTGCAAGAGTTGCGTAAATTGTTTACCCAATTTCCCCTCGGGGATCAATAAAGTATTTCTGATTCTGATTCTGGTTAACAAGTCCATGCACACATACACGCATTCACAAATGCCAATGTGATGAGTGGATGCTGCTTTGGGTCTGTGTTAGTTTAGCAGTAGTTGATTTATAGAGAGCCCCACACAGCACTTTTTGTTCATCCAGTGTTCATCCAATTCGTCAATGTTTGCTTTACTACATTCTGACTTCAATCTTATTTTCGAGGAAACTGTGAGTACTGTCAGCAGTGCAAATGCTAATTTGGTATCATGTGGTTCCACACACACCCATAACACGCGGCTCTCATGTCATAAAGAACACTTTGCAACAGATGTTACTCCACCAAAACGCAGCCACGTTGTCAGGCAGATCAGTGGGACAATCAGAGCACAATGATGTGGAAATCACCTGTCTGATTCATAGAGTGAATACCACTAATGACTGGGTGTGTCTGGCTTTCTTTAGACCTCTAAGGAAGATGGCCACTGGGATGATTTTTGCAGCGCTGGCCTTTGGGGCAGCCACTTTGGTGGAGGTGAACGTTGTGGTACGTATGGGCAGTGATCACATATGGGCAGTGATCACAAACGTATACTCACATGCACGCCCACACACACGTACACACAGAAACATTTGTCCTGACTCTATTTTCCAATGTCGTCCTCTGCTCCCCTCCTCTGTCTACTAGAAAACAGTGGTGGAAGCTGCACCTCAGGGGAAGTGTCTCCTGCAGGTGTTTAACCTGGCAGAGAAGACTGTCAGTCTAAAGATCTCTGGCAGTGACCTGTTTCCTCAGCAAATCGAACACCTTCAGGTAAACCAGACTGGAGTAAGTGGGTAAAGAAGAATGAATGTATAGGACGAAAATGAATGTGTTGTTCTGTGTCTTTGGTAAAGACTCTTAGACCTTTAAGATTGTTTTCTTGGTCCAGTTTGTTTAATGTTTGTTTTATATTATACTGACGTTGGTCTAATGGAAGAGTGGTTTGTACGAGTCTTCTTGCATTTTGATGAGCCTGCTAACCTAACCTGTTAAGTGTTAACCAATCAGTTTTTGTGCTTTTAGCTACTGTACAGGATCTGGTTTCCCAAAGCCGTCTTAAAGATCAGGAGGTTTTCTTTGTTTGGTTGTAATCCCAAAGCCCATAGCTATTGTAGTAGGAATTGGGCTGCTGTAACTGAAGGGATTCATTCAATACCGTATGCATTCTGGGAAAAATGTTACCTGATGATCTTCGCTCAATATTTCAAAAACAAAGATGAATACATCCTCAAACATGTTACTGTTTTGTAAGTGAAGGGCTGAAGATAGCTAGGAAATGAGATAATATTTAATAGTGCACTTCACTTCCACGCCAGCAAGCGTTGGTGTCACAGCTGAACATTAACCCCGGCCTCTCTGTTAGGACCCTGCTGAATATGTAATGCTTCCACTGGAGGCGGCCAGCAAGGAAGTGAAAATGAACATCAGCTACAGTGGAGTCGACACAGCCTCTCAGTGTAACCAGACGTTTGAGGAACAGAAAGCCTACAGTCTCATCTTATACCCCGGACCTGCTGGAGTCCTGTGCAAACTGGTGAGTGTGAAGTAAATGAATGTACGAGTGACACTGACCCGGGTGTGTGTGGGTGTGCATCGATCTGCAGGGAGACTTGACGACGTTACATTGATCCTCTCATTGTCTATGACTTTAAAGGCAAAAACTGTGCTAGATAAGCTCTGTGCTGTAAAATTCAAGAAACAGTCCAAATGACTGCAGCAGAGAGTAGTAATGGATGTTACTGCTGTATTGCGTGGCTCTCCTTTCTTGACATGGTTGTATTTATTTATCCAGGTGGACGACAACATAGAGAAAAATGGAAATGGGAATGCTCTTTTGAGGTAATACATATATCCTAAAGAATAGGAGACTCATCTCTCACAACTACAGGTGTAGTTTCCCCAGTCACTAACAGCATGCTCCTAACACAGTGCATTTGAAAGCTGTCAACAGAATCAGAGGCCTGGAACTAATCGGTGTCTTTAACAGGTTCATCAACACACAGCCGGAGGCAATAAACCTAACTGTTGGAGAAGTGGGCTTCCACGCCCCTGCTGACTACGGCGTATCACCTAACCACCCTGTGGATCGGAAACTGTAAGTAGAACTGTGTGTAGCTGGGGAAATTTTTATTTTACTTTATTTTTTAATTTTATTTAACTTGACTTAAATCAGGTCATTCCACTGAGATTAAAAAGCTTTTTTACAAGAGAGACCTGGGCAGGAAAGCAGGATCAATGGCAAAGAACATACACCAATGTACATAAGCAAAAACACAGTATTACTATTAACTATTTGAGCACACACAATGCAGTAAGTAGTCTAATAGGAGACCAGCAGGATCAGGGGCTTTAATAGATTTTAACTCAGCAAAGTGTAGACAGCTCCTTATTGAGTGTGCCTCAAGATCCTTCATCATAATCTTAAACTCACCAAGAGAGACGAGCCCTTTGAGTTTTTAAATCATTTTACAATGAGTTCCAAGGAGAGGGAGCAGAGTACATTTCAGCTATGTTGCCAGATCAGCTCAAATATAAGGAAGCAGACCCAGAATGGCCCTATAGATAAAAGTGTGCCAATGAATACAAGACATGGGACAGGGCAGGACAACCAGCTTGAGCATACAAGGTACGATGTTGAAGAGCTTGTCAGTAATAAACCACCATGCTTTATGATGCACGGTGTCTATTGGACAAAGTCTTTGGGAGGAGGATTATGAAACATTATCATCATTGAGTACTGGCATAAAGCAGTCTCTCTGTAGCTGCAAAAGAAAAACAGGACTGAAATAAAAGCCCAATTCAGCTTCATTTAATCCAAATAGATTGAGGGATTTCATACTGAAACATGCAATATTAAAAACATGATAATTGCTCAAATGGTTGACTGGCTGAATGATTGATTGAATTGGTTGATTCATTATGGACTTGTACATAACTAGACAAATCAAATCATATACTGTATGTTTCTCTTCTTCTCTACTAACTTTTCCCCTAATCCTTCGTTTATCTGCCGCTGCCTGCTAGATACCCACATGTCGACTGCAAGTCAGAATCAAAGAACTGCTCTTCTCTTGACCTGGGTCTGCTCGACTTTGGAGCTTCCTACACCGTCATACTCATGGAGGTCAGATGCTTGCTATAGAAATAGTCCCAAAAATCACCAGATTTTACCAGTTATTCACACTGACAGCACTGTCTGCAAAAGAGTTACCATCTTGATCTGCTTTGTCAGGAATCGGGTGAGATTGTCGCTCACATGATGGAGGACGTGAAAGCCAACAACGTGCACATTGCCTGGCAGATCCCCCAGTACGTCCTCATCACTGCTGGGGAGGTCATGTTCTCCATCACAGGCCTGGAGTTCTCCTACTCACAGGTTAGCCCCCAATTGCACTGTATTCTCTACATATGTACCTAAGACAGAGAGCATAAACATTGGGATGTTTGAGGAGCTCAAACATAGCTTAAATATTTGTATGACCCAGGCTTGCTTGTTGTCTTTTACCTGGCTCTCTCTCCCCTGTAGGCCCCAGCAAATATGAAGTCGGTCCTGCAGGCTGGTTGGCTGCTCACTGTTGCATTTGGGAACGTCATAGTGCTGATCGTGGCAGAAGGGGCGGGGCTGGATCAGGTATGACATCATGGGACATGGTGGGAGATGCGAACATCTCTTGGAAGTATTAGGAAATATCAGGGAGGAGGGTAAACACACCAAAACTCAAGTTAACCACCTTTTTATTACCTCCGCCACTGGCCCGATTTTCATGAAACTTCGTGAAAGGGTGTAGCATGGGCCAAGGAAGAACCCATTAAATTTTGGAGCAGATCCGGATCCTGCTCCAAAATTTAATGGGTTCTTCCTTGGCCCATGCTACACCCTTCCACGAAGTTTCATGAAAATCGGGCCAGTAGTTTTTCCGTAATCCTGCTAACAGACAAACAAACAGACAAAACATAACCTCCTTGGCGTAGGTAATAAGTGGTGTCAAACTGATGTAAGTCATATGAAGATAGGGTCTTTTAAGGAAAAAAAAACATGAATTAATGCTTTTCTGAGACTGTAATTGATTTTGGTTTATACTGGTGGTTGTTTGGCTTATGATGATCAGCAACTGGAGGTTCACTACTTTACTCAGCGTTCCATTTACCACAACATAAAGATTAGATGTGGGACTCAATACAATACAACCCCATTTGGCACCAACTCTTCACCACAGAATGTTAAAAGCGTTCTGTAACCGTCCACTAGAGTGCAGCAAATCTCAACATTAAATGTGGGTCCAGTTGTTGATTGATTTGAATGAATTATCATACAGTCACAGGCTAGCATTGAAAAATGGTACAGAGTAAATCCATTTCTCCGTCTGCATCCAGCAATCACAGACTAACGCTAATCTTCTGTTGTGGCAGTGGATGGAGTTCCTGCTGTTTGCCGGCCTGCTGGTGGCTGTCTGCATCATCTTCTCCATCATGGCCCACTTCTACACCTATGTTGACCCTGAGCAGCTGGACAAGATTTACCTGGAGGACTCGAGGAGGGAGGAAGACGACGACGACGACCTGAAGAAAAAGGCGACTGATGACATACACTTGAACGGAATAGAGAAGGGCACCAAACTGTAACTGAGCCCCACTTCATCCACCATCTTCCCTGGTAAACTTTACTTAGCTGTTTTGGTTCGGTTTTTGGTTTTTGGTTTGCTACAAAACGTAACTCAGTAATGTGATCACAGTAGCTGGCCAGGCAGCCATCATGAGAAGGTACCTTGTTTTAATTAAATGTATTTTTTAGTGATTTTTTTTTTTATGTACTTTTTGTGAATACCAAGTATTAAGATGTGGTAGCTGGATATTTCTTGCAGCAGTTTGGTGTTTGTTTGTGAGACCTTTAACACTGTAGTGTTCAAATCAGAGTGTACAGTAATGCATTTGTAGAATGAGACCTACATTTAGTGAAATGTACTTAGTGTTCAAAATAGACAAAATACTGCGTGAACAATGTTTGCACAAATGATTGTCAAGTACTGCACATGCCATATATGTTTGCCACAAATTTGCCTGAACACCATGGCAAAATATTTCTACGCTGCTGCAAAAAATAATTAATCATAAGCTGTAAAGTGTCTTGGATAAAACACAATAACAGAACCACTGTAGAAATGGTTCAGTTTACATAGTGTGCCTATGACAGGGACACTGAAGTCATAAATATGTGAACCTCATCAGTCTTTTCAGGGAAAAGTATTAATTATGCTGCCCCGAAGTTGTGTGAATAGATTGTCAGAATGCTTCAACATGTTTCTGTGCTGTTGAAAGTTTTAAAGGAAATAAAAATGTACATTCCTGTTATAAATGTATATTTTATTTTAATCACTGGAAGATTGTTACACCACAATACTATGCCAATCTAAGCTGCCCTCGCCAATATGCTTATTTTCACATTTACTGTACATTGTAAGTGTCCATAATCTGGCCTCTACAGTGTAACTCAGCTTGGCTCAGGCAAGTGGAAAACATGGTACAGTACATATAGTCCAGTAGAGACATTGTTAGTGGAAAGATATTTTCTTTGTACATGTACATTACTCCTTGCTTCCCCTATCAAAGATCCATGACCCATGGCAGCTGATGTGAAAACATAATATTCAAATGGCATTAGACCCATTTCATCCATCACTCCTTACACATTTTACATCAATCTCCAAACCATTAAGATCGGCCCTCAGTGGCTATTCAACGACAATTCTCATTACTAAATGACAGGGGAATGTAATGCAGAAAATGAATGTCCACATCTCATGAATATTATCTTGTATTACTAAGATTAGGTTTGTACAAGATTGATTTAAGTGCTCATTTTCCTCACTATGGGGTGAACTGAACAGGATGAGTATGTGTGCAGAACAACAAAGCATAAGGAATGTTAGAACCACTTGATGGAGTCAGTCATCGCATTACAATTAGTCTCGGCTGTGGCCTCCTGCAAACTGGGTTAATCTCAGCAGGATCTTGACAGATCAGGAGAGGAAAATAAGAAAAGTAGGGTGAAATGCTGCGTTAATCCTCATCTCCTCCTCCCCCACTTCTCACTGACACCGAGGCATTACTGGTAGTCAGGATGGATTTCTCCGGTCAAAGCACTCAGACTTCTCCACAGCTCTAAATCACTGCAAACTCCAGTGAGACATCCAGAGTTAAAGAAGCCAAGGCAGCCGCATCCCGATATTTTTAGACCAATGGATCTAGCATCTGTGAATCGGTGCTTAAGTCAGAGCCATTACTAGTCAGTGGGGAGCTTGCCGATATCCTCCTTGGGCACATGAGCTATGTAGTCTACAGTAGGTGAATATTAAAACTGGGACGCCGTGGTGGTCCTGTGACCGCTTCTCTGCCTCTCCAATAAAAGCTCAGTGACACGGGCGATGATATCGGGATGCACCAGGCAGTCCAACAGGTCGTTGGTGGTTATTGGTGTAAGTCCTGAGTCCTCTGTCTCACCATCTTCCGCAGTGTGCTCTGATATCCCATCCCCATAGAGACAAGCTCTACATTGATCTGGACCAGGGCTACATTCACGCGTCCGTGCATCCGGGCTGACGGCACAGTCTGCGGAGGGTCGGACCACATAGCCTGGTTCAGATTGGACCACACAGTTCCTGGAGGACTTGGTCTCAAGATCTTTAGGAGTAATCTCCCTTGTTTCTGGTGAGTCCTTCTGCTCACAGTGCACCGGGATGAGATGCGGCCCAAAGGGAAGGATGAAGGGTGCAGCCTCCCCGGCCGAGCCGCTGCTCTTCCTGGCTTGTCCACTCGAGTCCCGCTTGACTGGATGAGCCTCTCTGCGGTCATGGGTCTGTTTGCTGTGGCGGTGGCACCTCTGTCTTCCCACACAGGCTCTCACTGCCAGGTTCACATACTGCATGTTCTCAGTATGGGATGCCACTCCTTCCTGTAGCAACACGACAGAGACAAAGATTACATTGCTTCGGTTTCATCAATGTCCCTGTTTGCAAGCCCAGTTCAAGCTGGTGTAAACCATACCGAGCGAGCCTCGTCATATCTGTTTCTAAATTTTAAAAGATTTATTCTGCTTGGTTGATAGCTGGTCTGTTAGCAGTCTACTACCATACTGTTATGTGACTGTCTAGCTTGGCAAAAATCCAGCCCTGCAAACACCGACTACAAGAAAGAATGGGGGTTAAGAGTTCAATCTCTTTCTTGCTTTCTCTCCCTCTCTCTCTGTGGTTACAGGCAGCATTCTTGAGGCTTTAGTCTTTTCCTGGAGCCTGGCCAAGTGCGAGAAATCACTCTCTCTGATCTGTGTTTCTATATAGCAGCTTATACTCTCACTACACCGCAAATGACCCCCTGCCCGGTAGGTGGGATAGATGTACCATCTGTGTGGTAGAGGCTGCCAGGCTGTGCCAGCCTTTAGACAGAGAATCAAGGAGGTGTGGGAGGGCGACCTAGTGGTTAGCGAGCCTGTCCCATCGCAGAAAGGTTGCAGGTTTGATCTATGCGGTAGGAATGTGTGCCCATCAACAGCTATGTGTCCTTTTGAAGAATGAGCAATACACTGAACCCCTACCTGCTCTCTCATAAAAGTTCTGTAAGCTCTGCATAAGAGCATCAGCTAAATGCCAAAAGTGTATGTATACAGGTGAAGTCAGGTTCCACACCTGTCAGTCTACTTTCTTACATACATCAAAACATACTATTTAAATTAAAGATATTGCATTTTGCTGCATTATGCATTAAACTGCCACAATAAACACCACAGAGAGCAGTCTTGCCATTCTGAAATTTCAAACAAATGCCAGTAGTCAGAGAGCTGTCGTGTTCTTCTTCTTCTCTACCTCGGTGGGGTTGAGCCAGTCGTCAGCGTTGTCGTTGCTTGGTGAGGTTTTCAGGGCGCAGACGACGGCCTTGGTCACAGCCTCGCCAACTCTTGCCTCGTCATCCACTTCCTGTCCGTGAATAGGAAGTCAAGGAAAATAAGAACAAGTACGGCATGTCAAGGAAATGAAATTGAATGATAAAGACATAGTCTGGGGATACGCCACTGGCGGAGTTTGTTGTGTCTGTGACCTTGCAGGGAAAGCTGGAGAGAGACTCACTATCTGAATAAACATTTGTCTGGCGGCGGGGAGGTTTTTTTTTATGCGGCACACACTCCTCGCCGCGCACACACACTCATCATAATGACAGGGGAATCTTTTACTGCCAGGCCTGTTCATTACTCAAAGCTGAGAGGAGCCTTCATCTGGGAGCACTAAACGCTCTTAGCATCAACCATCCTCGAGCAGGAGCTCTTCGGGGGAAAGAGGAGGTTTAAATTGGCTCCTCTCAAATGTCAAATTTTGCCCAGAATACATGGAACATCTTTTCATTATTTTAGACCCTGAGCTGAGTGGTTCAGGATGAGGAGAGCTACGGCGGGGTTTAGCGTACCAATTCAATCCAGGAGTTGACGCTGACGGTGACAGGGTCCACCGACTCCACATAGTGCCACCAGTGCCTGGGAACATACAGCACCTGA